>NW_013952610.1:363038-371077 GCF_001266775.1 Austrofundulus limnaeus
TATTTAATACAGCTGGCAAAATAAATTGTTAAAATATGTATTATATGCTTCTGTTTTTTAAATTCAGATATAAAATAAATTCATTTTAAGGGAAGACCCTCTTGATTCAAGCGAAAACTCTGGTTTAAAAAAAGGCTGCTTATTAATTAATTGTTTATCAATCTATAAGATAAATCAACTTCAGATTAATTCATTATCAATAACTTGCATCCTTAAGGAGGTAACTTAATATATGATATATATTTTAATATCTACCCATATTCATGTAATTAAGCGTTTTAACGATTTGGCCGATTAATTGATTAATAGTTGCAGCCCTAATCCTGGCATTTATGTTTTAATAAGGTTTGAATTCCAGTTTATAATAACCAGACAGTAGCTGAGGTGATTCAGCCCTAAATATTTAAAATGTACCATGTTTGATGTGGATTCTTCTGCAGCGACACTCACATGATCAGGAAGCATCTCCTTCAGCTTCCACCTGCAGGCAAACCTTAGCATTAAAAACTCAAAAACCCAGAGCATTCCCCAAATTAAACCTCAGGGGAATCAGAGAATAATCTGACATCACAGTAATCAGCCATATGCTTGTCAAGAATCATCACATTTAATCCCACAGCTTATTCACTAAACATTAAAACTTAAGCTCACCTTTTTATTTCTCCAGCGTCATATTGTTTGCAGACAGCACAATGAGGTCATCCTAAAGAATAAAAATAAATATATATGAGCCATAAATGAGAACAAACTGAACTTGGATGCTACAGAACGGCTGCTCAGATTAATAAATCTTCATCACAAGAATCAGGCATATGCTTGTCTTTTCTAAACTCATCAGTTGGAGCCTTTATAATCATCGTGTAACACTTCAAAAGTGTCTCACCTGCTGCTTTCCAGTCTTCTTTTTCGCCTTAGACATCTGAAATAAATAAGATTTACTTCATTGCATGAATAAAAAAATGGTGGGGCTGTTTGCTGGAGCAGATATGCTGCTCAGAATCTGGTAAAGAAGTTTCTCCAAAGGCCAATTCAGAAAGAGAGAATTCATCAACATCACAGCAGCATATGAGCTCCTCCAAACAATAAAATAGCTCTTATGTGATGTCACAGTTCCTGTGTTTGAGCACTTGTCCACCATCTTGGTAAGAACCCAAAAACATCTTTCCACTCTAGTAAATGTCTGACGGATCAACAATGGCCGTGTAAATCATCTTGTAAATTCTCTACTGATATGATTGCAGACAATACTCTAAGTGGGATGCTGGACTTTTATCTAGATTTTAACAGATTCCTCTTTCAGAGGTCAAAATTACACCTCTTTAGCACAAAAGGAGATTACTTTGTGCTTGAAATAATGTGCTGAAATGAAATGTAAACAAGTTTGTTTCAGCACTTCCAACTGCAGCAAAATAAAGCACTTGGGAGATTTATCAGAATTTATCCAAGCAGCTCTATTTGTTTCAGCAATGAGGATGTAAGAGTTTAACAGCGTTTTCCACATTTCACTACTTTATGAGCTTATAGCAAATATTTTGTCTTTACTGTACATAACTAATTAATAGAAAGGAAAACAGGAAGTGCAATTTTGCTGCTGGCAACCATTAGGAGTTAAAGCTGCGCACATGAAATCCTGATTACAGGTATGCAACCAAGATGGTGGTTTGCCTGAGTCACTACTTTACTGTGCTAATTATGCATCTGTTCCTGCAGAGCTACTTAATACATACCTCATGGAGTGTCAGTCTTTACACCTGAAATATAAGAGGCCAATAAATTATTTAGCTCCAGAAACAACTACTACAAATCACTTATAAAAGCTAAAGGCTACTCAGAATATTGAAATAGTGTCCTCAAGGTTTATTCAGTGAGAGAGTTCAATAAAACATCATTGCAGCGCATGATACATGTTATTAAATGCATTAATAACGCTGTGTAAGCATTAAGACATTACCTTTATTAACGCTTGTTTGCACGTTTCCAGTCTGGAAAATAAGCACAGAAAACGTCCTCATTAGCATGCTACATGCTAGCAGCTTTAGCTTTCAAGTAACCACCACGTGACTAACCGGCCACGCAACGTGTCCAAGTCAGATGGTAGTAAAAAAAAAAAATACAAAGAAATAAACTAAAAAAACAACGTCTCACATCAGAATAAAGAAGTGCAATCACAGTCATTCAGTACAGGTCTGTGAAATTTTTCATCATTGAGAGACGATGCTAGCAGCAGCGCTAAGCTAACAGCGGCCATCCGTGAAAACCTGAAGGAAAATTCAAATTCGAGTCGTGTTGTCACTTGATAATCGCTTTAAAAGTTACAATGCATGTTTCTCTTTCGACCCTGAGAGCTGTTTAAATTATATTAGTTAAATTTAATGGCGGATGGTTGCGGATCGTTTCCAGCTCTGCTCATTGCTGCTCAATCGAGAGCAGAAACTTCCGAGACTACAAATCTTTTCAAATTAAACACACGCAGCAGCAATAATTCAACTGCATGGTTTAACTGTTTTACACGTCACACAACTAACCTAGGATGGAACATACTGTCGTTTAACTCAACTGTAATGTTGAGTTAATGATCTTACCTCTTCCACGAAGCAGGAAAAAGTGGAAGATCGAAAAGGCGCCATTCATATTTATGTCCACAGCTTAAGCTCCGCCCACCGCGACAATTTCTGAATTTATCCGCGGAAATAATTGTATAAGCGTTTATTTTTACATATTCTATTAAAGTTAAATAAAAATAGATAGTATGCGAGCGAAACATGTTTGTAAGTCTAATATTTTGATGTGAAAATCAATTTTAAACAAAACGGGAGCGTTTCCTATCATTGCGTCACTTCCGTTAAGGCCATTAATAGTTTTTGCCACTAGATGGCAGCAAAAATATCTGCAACCACTTTATTCTGCTGGAACTGGATTAGAAGATTTCATTGTAAACCCTGTTTTTATTTTAGATATTTGAAATATTAGGTCACATTGAATAATAATAATAATAATAAAGTGATTAATTTATTTTTAACGGTCGTCAAAATTTACGTTAAACTACCTTAATTTCAAGATCAAAGTGCTGTGGATTACAACTTAGTCCAGTGAGGTTTTATTGTTGCAACCACAAAATGAATACAGTGATTCAAAATAAAAAAGGCATGAACAACAGAATATTAAAAGTTTATTTCAAACATAGTCTTCATTTCTACAAAAGTCAATAATTAATAGTCTTTTAAATACAGGTAGTGGCAATCTTTTAAAATAACAAATAAATATTAAAAAGCACGTTGAGCAGCTGCAAACGAGGCTTAATGAGATGTGTAGCTGGTCGTGCTGGTGTGTTTAATTCACATTTAAAACTGCAAAATGAGGCGTTTTCATGTTTTAAACTCTTCAGTTCCTTCAGGTTAAATAACCATCACAAGAACACACACCAGGATTTTATAAAGATTACATGATAAAAACAAAAATCCACTGATCGGTCATTGGCGCTCCTGAAATCTTCTGCTCCTTTTACGGCTACACTTCAACCCTTCAGGTGTTTCATAATGTTAATCCAAAGGAAACAGGGATTATTTGCACTCTTGATAGTGGATCGGCTGTAAGGCACTACAGAACACAGCTGAAATCAGCTAAAAAGATTAAATACAAAAACCACAACTTGACTCCTCCCCATTTATCACATTCACTTCTATAGTTTGAATACAAAATAAACACAAATAATAATTAAAACTCATCTAACCAACATCAACAATTAAAGCTTTGGGATTGTTACCATCACAAACAGTGAAGGCACCGTGAATGTTAAAGGAAAAAGCACTGCTTTAACCCTGATTTTTATTTACATATTAACGAAGAGTCACTTTAAAATGTCCGTGATCTGATCCAGCTCTAGTGAAACTCAGCCAGCACGGCTTTGTGTTGATGCTTCTTCTTCAGCGAGGGCGAGGACGCTGACGATGATGACGATGATGATGATGAGGTCACAGGTGTGAGCGTGACACTGTACAGGTTGGTGATGAAGGCCTCCCAGCCACGGCGAAGAGCCCGGTCAAAAGCCTGGTGAGAGGACGAAGAAGAGGGTCACACATGATCGCGTATCATCATTTCTTTACAACTTTTTCTTTGTGAAGATTATATTTTAAAGTTTGGAGACTTGATGCTTCTTTTGTTTTGCATGTTTACGCCTCATCTAGTGTAGTTTTGGGTCACTGCTGCGGCGGCGGAAACCAAATTTCCCCTTTCGGAGCACAAGCAGATCATTGTTTCTGTAGGTGGTGCAGAATTACCGGACGAGATGAGAAAATAAAGACTCCAAATAAAAGGCTGGCTTGTTCTATAAAAGTGTTTTCAGAAGTTTGACATATTTTGTTTTCAAAGAGCCAAACCTCAAGTGGTTTTGGACACAGTTGTTTTTCTATTTTGGACCATGGTTGCTTTTTTATTCACTTTAAGAAGCTACTGTAAGATTATATGGAATAATGCTGACTGTCTGAGCCAAATTTTCAGACAAATATCATATTTTGAGTATCTTTTTGTTGGTGCTAAAATACAATTTTATGCGTCAAACTGTTTTATTTGTTTGTTTTAGAAGGTCTCGCTAAAGGAACTGTAACTTTATGAAAGTTACTAGTTAGCTTGTGACTTGCTAGTTGCTACCAGTGTTGCCAGATTGGACTAGTTTCGGCCCAGTTTGGCTGGAAAAAAACACAATGAGCGTGTTGTTCAAATCTGGGCTGCTTTTCACAACGTTTGACAGGTTTTTAGAAAGTATACACATTTTTTTCCTAAAATATCAAGTGTCACTATGCCATGGTATTGCTCAATGTCAACTGTAAACGTTTTACGTTGTATTTGGGCTGGAAGCTGTCAGTTCGATTTGGCAACCCTGCTGCTAGCTAGTAAATATGATAAGCGCTAGCAAGCTAGTGACTTGATAGCTAGCAACTTTGGTATCAAAAGTCAGCAAGTACTGACTTTAAGATTGCTAGTAATTTTGAAACTTAGCTAGCAAGCTACGGACATGCTAGCTAGCTTGTAGAAAATCAGGACAGCAGGTGGGAATCAACTCTTAAATAGTCTGTGACGTGTACATCCTTCAAATACAGAAAGTCAAAGAAAACGACTTTATATTTAAGAAACTGCATACTACACATGATTTTACTCATTTTGTCACATAAATCGCATATTTTCTTTTGAACTTGGCTCAGCTAAAGTGAAACAGGAAGTGACATCATCACTTTAAGAAAGACGCCTCTGGTCTTTATTGAAACAATGTTTAACCATAAGTACTATGATAACTTCAGTACAGCCCACAGCTACTTTTATAATCTTTGGTTGAGACTCTGAGGCCTGGGGTCAGGGTTGATTAACATCAGAGGAATGTTTTTGTGCCTTGATTATAGTAGGGGGTCAGTTGCTGCCCTGTCTCGTTCCACTGATCAAAGCTATAAAAGCCACAGGAATGTCCCCATGAGTTTGTGTGTGTTTCAGCTGGAGCAGAAAATCTTCACGATGTGCCATGTAGGTGAAAGTACAGGCAGTACCAGGGACGCCGAGGCTTTAAAATTTAGGAGTCAATAAAGATGACGTAAAGGAACAATCTTAAAGTGTTGGTGACATGCACCAGTGGCTGCTGTACTTTGACCGCTGTGGTGGAGGATTATTAAGCTAATATGATGAGTTGCCATGGAGATTAATAATCAGCGGGAGTAATGTGGAGGCAGAACTTTGCCCTCAGTTCCACCTACACAACCGGCTCGGTTACGTAACCTTCAGAGGATTAAAGTTTAACCAGGTAAAGTCAGTGTGGAATTCATGTAAATATGGCTACATCTCACCTTGCGATAACTCTTCCTTTTCAGGACCTTCATCCCCTCTTCTTGCTCCTTCTTGATCTTCCTCTCCTCCTCTCCTTCTTCTTCTCTTCCTCGCTTCTTGTCTCTGATCAGAACACTGTTGTCTGCAAACTCTTGAACTTTGAAGTGGACCAGAGGAGGCTCCTTCTCGACGCAGACCTCCTCCATCGATTTTAGTTCCTCCAGCTCTAATTTGATCTTGTCCTCCAGGACGGGGCCGTCCACCGGACTACCAGTGCCCACGCTTGGCCTCTCGTCTCGGGCTTGCTCCTCCTCGACCTCCTTCTGCTTCCTCCTGGAGCTTCTTCTCCACCTGCTGCTGCGCCGGCTGGGTTTCCTGCACAGGAGCGTCTCCCCGTCGTCCTCCATCACGCCATCGGTGAAGTTCAACCCCTCCACGTCGTCCTCTGCCCCCGATGGACGGCTCGCAACTTCTTTGCTGCCATCTTCTACTTCGCCCTCCCTGAACTCCTGCACCTCTGTGGTGGTCTCAGGCTCCTCGAGGCGACCGTAAAAACCACCAGCTTTGTCCAAGAACTTTGGGGCCCGGATGGAGCTTCGGACTGAGCTTTTCCTGGAGTTCCTACCGATTGTCATCTTCTCTTTCTTCTCACACTTTTCCCCCAAATCTCTTTTGTCACTTCTATAAAAAAACACAATGAGATTAGAAATTAGATTAGCGACATTACATCATCCTTCTTTAGATCTTTTTTTATAGTGGCTCCCAGAACATCAGTAAGATGACAAGAGGAGCGATGCAAATACCAGATTCACGAGTACAAACTGCACCAGGGTTTGCACTTTTATCAGTGTAGATCTGCTGCATGGCATGTACTCTACAGACTGAAACTAGAGGCCAGTATCGATGTTATCAAGGTTGAGATAATAACTGGAGACAGGGTGTTCTTACAGCTAAATACAAATAAAGAAAGGCAAACATACAGTCAGACTTTGACACTGTGCCATCCCATCGACAGGGCGGACACCTGCTGATCTGTTCTCATATAAAAATAAACGGGACAATAATCAACCATTTTTTCCCAGCAGAACCCTCTGCTTTTTAAAAAATGTTTATTTTAGAGCTTTCATCCAATCATAGTTCAGTCATCATTTGTTGCTCAGTACTGCTAACTGCTAATAGCAAAGCTAACTTGGAGCTAGCAAAGGATGTTAGTAGCAACTCCATTGTGCCAGTTTTTCAATTAATAATGGCTAAAGGAGGAGAAAACTTTGGTTTGGTTGCAGATTTTCTTACTTCTAAAGCATTCAGCTGGACATTGTGAGGACAAAACAACCACCAATGACACAAAATATGCTTTAATCGGCAAAAATGTAAACACACGACTGTGTGATAAATTAAGAGGAGTAGAATTTGTTAAAAAAATGCTAAAATTTATGTATTCCTGCTAGAATTTAGATGTTTAAATGGTAAAATACACCTATATACTTGTGCCATCTGTCAAAAATCCTTCATTCATAAGCAAGCTGACTAATACCTACTGCAGGTAAGACACTGACTACTTATAACAAACCAATCTTTAAAATACATAATTGTTTTAGTTGCATAAGATGCAAACACATTATTGAGACTCAGTGAACACAAAATATATATTTCTGATAGCTTTCTGTCCTCATTAGGTTTAGTCATTTAGTTTAACATTGCCTTCAAAGGATGTTTTAAATTAAAATGTGATTTACCCAATGAGTTCATTGAGGCTTTCTGAATAAGTCTTCTAAATTCTGAGAAGTATTAAAACTTAAACACTTCACTCAAGTCTTTTTATTGTCAACCTCTGAATTAATGTTTATTAAACAACATCAAATTTCTCTCATTTATTTACAATCTATTAAAACGATTTGATAATAAAATTGAAGTACATCCTTATTCCTGTCATGCATTTGTTTTTATAATAGTAGGTTAAAAATATTAAAAACTAGTTGTAGCAGGCACAGCAAATGGTAAACATGAATGATTCCAAGTATTTAGATGATAATTGAAAATAAAGGAGTTAAAGGTCTTACCAAACGTCCAGCTGCTTCTTGCTGTGTGAGTGAATGACTGAGAGCAGCTCAGAAAACTGCCTTTAAAGCACAGCGTCACACATCAGCTCTGCCCAAACCTGCACTGGCTGTCGTCATCCACACACACACACACAAACACACACACACACACACACACACACACACACACAC
>NW_013952610.1:371722-375479 GCF_001266775.1 Austrofundulus limnaeus
TTTTTAGCTCCTAGCTTGCATTTTGCTACTTTCATCAAACCCTTTTTTGTTTAACTTTTATCTAGTTTTAGGTTATTTTAATTAATTAAATTTTATTTTATTTTTTGCTACTTTAGATTTTAGCTAGGTGGAATTCTAGCTACTTTCATTTTACTTTGTAGTTTCAAACTTTTTTTGTTGGCATTTTTAGCTTTAAGCTAGCCTGTTGCTGCTTTATAACTCCTAGCTAGGGTTTTGCTGTTTTTGAGCTAGCTTTTAGCTGCTGTTGACTTATAGCTATTGTTCTATTTTAGCTTTTAGTAAACATTTAGGTTTTTTTTGTTTGAAACTAACATATTTCAGCTTTTTAGCTCCTAGCTTGCATTTTGCTACTATGTTTAGCTTTTAACTACTTTTATTTTAGCCAGCCTTTTGCTAGGATAGCCTTTTACTGCATTAAGATTTTACATTTAGTGGGCTTTAGCTACTGTTCTTGTTTAGATCTGAGCTTTAGTTTTTCTGCCTTTCAGTTCCTAGCTTTAGCAGGCTATTTCTGTTAACTTTTAGCTAGCATTTTGCTATTTTATATTTTCAACTAGTTTTTGGTAGCTTTTTACCACATTGAGTTTTAGCTAGCTTTTTGGCACGTTTGGCTTTTATCAAGCTTGTACTACTATTCTTCTACTTTTAGCTAACCTTTAGATGTTTTTAGTTTAAAGCTAGTCGTCTCTACTGCTTTTTCATTTTTCAACTTTGCTATGTTCAGCTCTTAGCTAGCCTGTTGCTAGTTTTTGATAGCCTTTTACCACATTTAGTTTTCAGCTGGCAATTTGCTACTCTCTTCTATTAATAAACCTTTTGCATCTTTTTCTTTGAGCTAACCTTTTGCTAGTTCTGTTAAAAAATCAGTTTTTCTTAACAAATTTATTAACAAACTGAGGTGAGTTGAGTTAATAAGGATTGTGACACTTGTACGGTCAACTTCAACCATATCAACCAGCAGACAAACTGTCTCACAGGCACTAAATATAATCAACTTTCCTCTGGAAAAAAACATTTCATTTGTCACTAATTAAAAACAGGAAGCACAAACACTGACTTCCATTAATTTCTGGACTGGACTTTTGTCCGTAAGCAGCAACGGGTCCCCACAAAGTAACAAACACTGCACATGCACACACAGACACGTAAACAGGGGAAGCAAGGCACACATGACTTCCTGGTCACATTACATGTCACGTTTTCGTATCATCAAAAACTCATGATATTAAAGTCTAGAATTACTTCCTCAGAGGAATGCACGTCTGTTGACCGAGTTTCAGGCCTTTTAATGTTTTTTTCTTCACTAATCACAGATCTGTTAGAACCTGTCAGGAATACACTGCAAAAACTGTCCATCTTACCAAGTTTTAAAATTTTATATCAGCCAAAAAGTCTTTTTGATCTTGTTTTGTCTGATTTACTAAACAAGAACGGATTGTGTAAGAATAATAATCCTGTTTTCAGAATGTGTAAGATTATTTGTCTTGTTAGTCTGAAAATTAGACTCAAATTAAGTCAAAAATTTCTGCCAATGGAGTAAGAAAATTTTACTTGGTAAGATTCTTAAAATACTTGATTTGACTCAATCTTTTATTATTTATTTCTTATTTCAGTGGACATTTTTTACAGTGGCTGTAGCGACCCTTGAAGGTCAGAAGTAGAAAAAGTAGCAGGGCTATTCAACTAAAACGCTCCGTGGGCCACAGTTAATGCAGGCCAACAGCTCAGGGACCAAACATCCAGCAATTAAATTTATGTAAATAAACCAAGCTTTAGCATTAGCTCCGCTATCACCATATATATGTCTTAGCTCAGCGCTACACATTCTCCTCTCGTCATTGAGGTCCTCCATCCACATGACAGAGAGGGGAACACAAAAATGACTCAGCCTGAAACTGAAACTATGGATGGAGGACCTCAGTTTAGCTTGTTTGTTTGTAGCGCTAGCACTGAGCTAATAAGGCAGTATAGCGTCAGCACTAGCGCAAAGACTAACAGGCTAAGCTGAGGTTCTTCTTCCATGAAGCAGCTCTGTTGTCCTCCATCCATATTTTCAGTTACAGGCTGAGTCATTTCTACCTTCTCCTCTCTGTCAACGCTCTCTGGTTTCATTTAAAAGAGTCRATCATCAGATATTGTCCAAGATTAACCTTCAGGGTGGATATAGCTCGCTCACACCGAGGACCTATCCACGTCATCATTTACCCAGAATGCTTTGTGTGTAAATAAAATGGCTCCGTCTGTGTTAAAATATATTTTAAAAAATTTACAAAACCAAACCACCTACAGTATTTTTAAGTCTTTATTTTACAGTTAAAATATATGTTTATCAAATAAAGTCTAATGTTACAACTAATCAGGGATCCCTTTAACTAAAAGAACTTAAAATAATTAAAGTAGAAAATTACTAATTGGCGTACCGAACTCTGGTCACTCGGGCCGCCAGTTGAACAGCCCTGAAATAGTGTTCTTAATGCTTTGAATAAAAATTTGAACTCGAATCTGTCATTGGAGATCACCAGAATATTTATGTTTCCTGACCCGCAGTGAGACTAACACTTGTTTTTATTGAGTGAGAGACGAGTTTCGCTGCGTCTTCATGAAGTCATTATCCCAGAGGCTGGTTTATTAAAGTCAGGATCAAGACAAGCAGGAGATGGCTCAAGAAACCAGAGAAACAAACAGATCATAGCGTGTTGTAGGGGGACTGAAACCAGCCGTCACCGGTAGTCTGGTCAGCAGGTGTGTGTGTGTGTGTGTGAGTCACTGTGGGTCACAGTCGTTCTCACGGCTGAGCGAGTGTGTGCTCGCTCCTTCACGCTCCTTATAAAGTCACAGAGCAGAAACTTTCCCAGCTCGAAGGGCGTCGCAGCTGTCAGTCACAAGAAAACGATGGAGCGGGTTGCCACAGTAACCGTCAAGACCAGGCACGTCGGGGTGGTGATGTCATCGAAGGGAGGCTGAGGAGGCAGAATTACAGAGGAGCTGACAAATAAAAACAAAAACAATAAAATTCTCAGACAGGTTTGAGGAAAGTCATCGCTCTGCTTGGGGGCGTTAAAATAAAACAACATGACTCAGATAAATCAGCTGCTCTGTTGGATGAGGAGGAGCTACATGGGTTTGTCTTCTTGTAGGCCCAGAAGGCCGGGGGGTCCTGTGATGCTCTGACTCCTCAGATATAGAACCTAGACCCGGCCTGGTCCCAATACTGGCACCATGTATCCTTAAAATGCATGTTCCCTCTGAAGGGTTTGAGTGCATAGAGCAGGGGTGTCAAACTCCAGTCCTCGAGGGCCGCTATCCTGCATGTTTTAGAGGTTTTCCAGCTCCAACACACCTGATTCAGTGATTGAATTAACTCTTCAAATTGGGCAGAAGCCTGTTAATTACCCAGCGATCAAAATCTGCAACGTGAATGTGCCGTAAAGTAGAACCAACTGTGGTAAAATGTTGTAATAAGTTTAACATGAGCAAAAAAAAAAACGTGTCCTCCCTGTGACACTGAACTGAAGAGAGAAATTGTCATCTATTGAATAACTTACAAGTTCTTTAGCACCTGGTTGATACAGGGAAAAAGGCTTGTGGTTGTTGTTGGTTGCTAACTTTTGCTCTGTACTGTTTTCTTTAACCCTCCTGTTGTCCTCATTTTCTGTATACACCCTTTGTCCTCCGGGTCAAAATGACCCGTCTCCACTAAATTCCCAATATAAGCAGCTTAATTGAATTTTAAACA
>NW_013952610.1:377855-380442 GCF_001266775.1 Austrofundulus limnaeus
AGCAGCCTCATGCCGATGACCTAGTTGATGTCATCATTTACCCAGAATGCTTTGCGTGTAAATAAAATGGCCCCGTCCGTGTGATATATTTTTAAACTTTTAGTTATAGTGATAAACATATACTTTAACTGTAAAATAAAGACTGTAAAAATACTATAGGATGTTCAGTTTTTATAATTTTTAAAGTATATGTTTATCATATAAAGTCTAATGTTACAACTAATCGGGGATCCCTTTAACGGTTAAATGTAAGACGAACTTTGTAGTTTGTTAGCACACCATTTGTTACTTTTTGGCAGAACCAAAAATCTCCATGGCCTGGACTCCTGGGACGTTACTTTTTCATTTAACGCTTCAGAAACGACCTTTTAAGAAGAAGTTCTGAGAGCTGTTTGTCGGTAAACAAAACTGCTTTAGTTTTCAAAGTTATGCAGAATCAGATATGAACGCAGTCGTTGCCAAAATCTTTAGGATTGGTTTCCATTTTTTAAGCAATCTTCCAGCTACTGTAAAGTCCTGTTCTTTGGCGACTTCCATCATTCCCAGTATCGCTACAGAAACAGTATATTTTATTTTGAAATTAAATAGCTAAAGCAAAAAATAAAATAAAACACTTTGGATTTTTAGTTTACCAAAAAGAAAAACTGTTTTTTTCTTTTGGCAATTTTATTTTGAAACTGAAAAACGAGCCAGACACAGATTGATGGAGGTCTCAGGTATACAGTACTGGGTTTGATTCCTACTCATTTTCACCCCAGTTCAGACCTTCATGCATTTGATTGAGACATTTCAAGCACTATTAAGACCCCTCTTGTGCGGGTCGGTAAAACCTGGAACGCTCTAGACATTGAAGTGACAGGAAGCTGGAAAAAGAAACCCCCACAGAAAGAAGAGCAGGATGTTTGACATGACGCAGGTTTTATTTTCATCACCATCACACTGCACAATGTAGAGACCAATATTACAGTAATAAATACACAAACACCAGCAGATAAACTGTCGCACAGGCACTAAATATAAGCAGGCACAAGCTGTTTTTACAGTGTAAACAATACAACAGCAGCTCGTTTCACCCTCTGACTTCAGACCAGGTTGTGGGAGTAGTACCGTTTCCGTATTTAGAACATCATCTAGTGATTTTTGAAAAATATTACTAAAACAAAACACTGTGATATGCTGAGAAAATGCATTCGTTGTGACCAACAGCGGAAACTAACATCCGAGCTCAGAGAGTAGGCAGGAGACACAGCAACAAGTCGTTTCTTGAATTTGCTTGCCGTATTTCAAAATTAGAGGCCGCTGTTTCAGATATAAATACTTTTTATTGCCAGAAATTCACCTCTAAGCTCCGTCGGGTTCAACAGGAACAAAATGAAAACGTGGTTGGAAATATTTTCATGTCCTTGTTTTTTTTTTCCCTCCCCCGTGTATGAGTTTCAAAATAAAAGCACATTAAAAAAATTGAATCGGGACCTACAGACACAAGTCATGCAAAAACAAAACGTCATGCATGAGTAAAGGAGCAGAACGGTCCAGATAGATCTACCTGCTGCCAGGCACGCTGGAGGATTTATGTGAGAGAAATAAAACAAAGCCCCCTGATGTGACGATGCAAACGGACCAGTTTTAACACAGTGTGGCTTTGAAAAGTTTACAAACTGGCGCCCCCTTCAGGCAGCTGCTCAAACTGCAGTTTGTCCACTTTAAAAAATTAGGACTTTAAACTAAAAAATAATAGTAATAATTCCTCTCAGGGTTTCATTTAAACTTACTGAACTCAAGGCAGGCAGACAATATCAGGTTAATTAAAACGGCTCTTCTTGTTTTGTTTTGTCCCTCAGACCTCCACAGCCGGGTCAGAACCCAGGCCCTGCGACTGCATCGCGTCCTCTCGCTTCATCTTGGGTTTCTCCGTTCGGGTGTGCCACACCAGCACCTGCAGAACACAAACGCCGCTAGAGGATTTCAGCAATTCATTCATCAAAACGTTGAGCTCCTTCAGGACATTCCAGCCACGTCTCTTTATATTTCAGCTGTTTAGACTATTTTAGCTATTTCACATTTTCCGTCACATTTTTCCCCTTTGAAGGTGAATGGAGCTGTTTTCAACATCCTTAAAATCCTTTAGAATGTTTCTACATCTTTACAGCACTTTTATTCTGCTTCTGCTCTTTTTAAATTTTCTTGTGCTAATTTTAGCTACTTTTTTGCTAAATGTAACTTTTTCTGCTATTTCAGCTGTAATTCTGCTATTCTCCTGCTATGTTCTACTTTTTATAGCTTCTTTGAGTTATTTATGCTTCCTACAGTTGCATTTTTCTACATTAGGCTATTTGCTGCACTATTAGCTAGTTCAGCTGTTATTAGCTAAAGTTAGCTTTTAAAGCTAAATATACTTTTTTTGTGGGAACAACTTATTTCTGTTAATTCAGTAAACTTGTGCTCTTTATGCTAATTTATAATAATTTTCAGCAACATTTTGGCTGATTTAGCTTTTTTACAATTTTTTTTTTACAAATTGTCACTTTTTAAACTTTTACTAATTTTTTTTACTACTAATTTGGTATTTTTATTACACCCCTTTCAT
>NW_013952610.1:380905-396399 GCF_001266775.1 Austrofundulus limnaeus
TGAAAGGTAGAAGAAGAAAAAAATCTTATAGTATCTGCACAATAGTTTCAAACAGTAACAATGTTCATACAATAACAAAACAAAAACTTCAGCTCCTAAACAGCAGCTCTTATAAATACAAATTATAGAATTTCATATTTCTTTAACAAATAATTTTTAATCATTCTTTTAAACTAATTAATTGAGCCAGCATTTTTACAATCACTATCCAGAGTATCCATAATCGTATTCCTTGGACTGAAGTACATCTGTCCTTTAAATTTATTTGAATTTTAGGTTTTACAAACATTTCTAATCCCTTCAGATTGTAACCACTTTCCCTCTTAAAATGTGATGGGATATTCAAAGCCAGGCATTCACAGTAGCATTTTTGAACTCGTCCCTGACTCAGACTTCTTACCTTCGTGCAGTTTTCTGCTTTGGGCTCCAGCTCATCCAGAGTGACCAGACCCTTCAGGAAGCTGCTCTCCAGGAAGCCCATGGGCGCCTCGCCGTCGAAACAGGCCTTGGGATCGGCCAGGACCAGCTTCAGGGACACGGCGAAGCCGGCCATGTCCATCGGGAAGGGCCGATTGGGCCTCCAGCCGGTGTGGAAGCGAACCACCTTCAACGATGGAGAACACGAAGTTCAAAACGTGTGGAAACGCTTGTTTCCACGAAGCAGCGAACGACCACCCACCTTCCCTCCCTCCACCACGGGGCTCTCGTACTTCATGCCCCCGACCAGGCCCACGGGCCAAACGGACACCCGCTGAGTGTTTCTCATCTGCAACGAGACGACAGGATGTTTTCAGACGTCTGAAACGGAGGAGAGGAGCCGGCTCACCCTCCGGGTCGCACCTCTTCAAACAGCTGCAGGCTGTACGTGTTGTCGTCGTCGGCGAAGTAAACCACGCCCTGCTGGTTCTGGTCCCGTCTGTCCTCTCTGAGCCACCGCAGTCCCTCGTTCCTCTGCTCCACCCCGCGGGGCTTCAGCCAGCTGGGGTCACCCTGAGGGGGGCGGGGAGGAAGGGGAGCGAGAGGTCAGAACTGGCGTTTACAGCTACAACGTCCCGGCTCAGGGTACGACCCAGACCTCCTGCAGTTTGCGCTCCTTGGCGGTGGCCACGTGCAGGTGGGTGTACGTCAGGCCGCTCTTCCTCAGCAGCTCGGCCACCAGAGGCGTCCTGCGCGGTGAGTCCTCCACGACGATCCAGTGGAGCTGAGGGACGTGGAGGAACGTCTGGGACATGCGGGTCAGCTCGGCCTTTTGAACCAGCCTGAATGATGATAAACAAAAGTTAAAAAAAAAAACCACACCAACGAAGACTTGAGGGGTCGAAGAGGAAATAAACACCACCTGGCGTATGTGGGAGTAATGACAAAGATGGTGGGCAGGGAGGACCTGTGCCCCTGGTTCTGAGGCTGCTTCGTCGCCTCCAGCTTCCTGATCTGAGCCTGGAGACGGTGGAGCTCGTCGCGGAGGCGAGAGATGGCCCGGTCTTTGGGCAGGTCGTGCTCTGAGCAGTCACAGCGCTGACCTGCGGAGGACAGGACACCACAAATTTACCTGCAACCACGCAAAACTGTGGCAGGAAGTGACTTTTACCTGCTCAGTTTTAGTTCTCCGTCACTTTGTCATCGCACTTATTGTTGAGACTTATTACTAATTGGCTGAAACAATCTAATAAAGTAGAATTTGACCTCTAAATATTGAAATAAAACAAGAGCGCCAGTGAAGTTTAGGGTTTTAATGAGTGTAACTGATTTATCAGTAAGGTATGAGGTAAATTATTTGGGGTTTATGGATCATTACCAGCTGTGTTTGATCAGATATTTATCAGTTTTTAAATGTGACACCTGTGTATTTGCCCTCCACTCACCCAGCTGCATCAGTGCGTAGACCAGGCCCATCAGTGACACCATGAAGTAGAGCACAAACACAGTCTTTAGCTTCAGCTTCATCCTGGCTGCCATGGCACCCAGACCAGCTGTTGGGATGGAAACAAATTACATAGTTTGTTTTAAATCACTCCTTCCCTTTTTTAACTGTTTTGTTCCTTCTGTGGAGGCTGTGCAGTGAGAATGTTACTGCGCATGCGCAGTGGCGATAGTTTTAAATCAGTTAGCCAGCTAAAGCTAAAAATAAAGCCATGTCTTTTTGTCCTCTAAAGGCGGATGATGTTGAAAGCTGAGACTGGGCTCGAACACAGAGAAGATCGAATTTTATAATTAACACGACGAACAAGTGAGTTAAAGCTTATAAAAATAGAAAAAAAAAAAAACAAGCTTCGACATTGATTTTATTTTTCGCTCACCATCGGCGGGAAACGACGGAAGTCAGCGGGTGATGGTTTTAAAGCTTCATGTCATCTTGAACAGATGTGAGCTCAAAGGCGCCTCGGTGGATCACAACAACCATTCATCTCACCCAACATTTCTGCAGCAAAATATCCCCAACAACGTCCGGTGCCGGTGCGACGCGATAATGAGTCCCCCTGGAAACATAATCAGTTCCGCACAGAAGCGAAACCAGCCTGTTGTAAGTTTAACTTTGACAATAGTATAGTTTTTTAATTGTTAATAGATTTAATGAAAATTGTAATAAAAAATTAAAAATCTAGATATTGTGCATATTACATTAACAGCAAATAAACACAATTTATGGTCCCAAAATAGCAAAGATGAGTTTTTTTTTTAAATAAATCACAAAATCAAACACTGATCTTTAACAATTATATGAAATTCTTAAACTGCATCGTTGGGATAGAAAGGTTTGGAGATGTTTTGGATCATAATGTCAAGTCAAAGTAATCATGTTAATTTTTTATTTTGTTTGACCTTTTAGGGATGATAGAACAGCAAAATTAAAACTAAGAATTTATGTATACAATCTCATTTAAACCAAATTTTCATGCTTAACCTGGATTTAAAACGTTTTCTTTCTTTAAGATCTTCATTTAAATTAAATAAAAAGACAAAAAGGCGTTCTCGTGAAGTCAGGCAACTTTTCTTTATTTGTAACATACAAATAAAACACTGAACAAGGCAGAATGACTTTCCCTTTCATCGTCACTTATGGAAAAAAACTACTGAACACTCACCCAAACCACAGAGTTTTCCTTAGTTTAACGTAATGTTTAAAAAAGTGTTTTGCCTGTAAACGGGCTGAGAGAGGAGGATGGATCCACAACAGTTTATATATATATTTATATTTATATACACAGAAGAAAAAGAGAGAGAAGCATTTGACAAAATGTTTTATCATCAGTTTTGAAAGGAAAAAAACTGGCCTTTAAAAATAAACACTGTATACTAAAAAAAAAAAAAAAGTCAGACATCAGTAAGAAGTCGTTCTGTTTGGATCAAAACCACTGAGCAGATTTAAAGCCAAATCTAATCCATGCAAAACTCCCATTTTTAATGATCTGGATGAGATTTCAAAATCAAATCGAGTTGTTTAAAAGGATTTCAGTGTTTGAACTATTTCTGTAATGTCTACAGTGGATCAGAGCGATGCGACGGCCCTGACGACAAGCTGATGAGATGATTGTTCTCCAAAGACAGACGAGGTCTGAACATGTTTGACCTGAGAGAGAAACTGAGTCGATTATTTACCAGCACTATGTACAACGGCGTCTTTTACCTGCCACCTTACAAAACACGAGTTAGAGCACCGAGAAGGTGTTTTTGTTGATCCCAATCACTGACAAACCAATAACGTTTCTCCAAAAACAGTAACTTTCAACACTTGATTCATATTAATTATCAATACATTGTATTCTTTGTGATAAATGACATTTTAATTTAACTTCATCCAGTCCGAGTCATTTTTCTGAACATTAAACCGTACAAAACCTCAGATACGACCACTTTAAAACTTAAAATCCTCACAGACATGCTGAACAAACTGACCAAAAACTAAAAAGTGAGAAAAGGAATGTTCAAACAAAATAAGTTCTTATTTTACCACTAATCCCCCGCTTAGTTAAATCCAAACAGTAAACTAGTTTAATAATTAAATGCATCTAAAAGCAGATTCTTTGAAAAATCAGAAAAGATGAACGCGAGTTTGTAAAAGTGACAAAAATAAGAGCGTCTGATCGCCCGCCATGCAGATGCAGTTTTAACAACGCAGCATTTCTCCTCCATCTGAAAGCATCGACACAAGACAGAGGTTTTTTTTAATTAAACTAATGTATTCTCACTATTTAAACCTAAAAGATAACTTTCATTTGAACCTCTGATCCAACCAGGTTTAAATATGGAGTTTAACCAACAAGAAGAGAAGAGGAAGATTTTACTACGAGGTGAAGAAAACGCCATGTTTAGATTCAAAATTTAAAAAAGTAAAATCAAAGCAGGATATTTAAGTAAATCATGAACTAAAAGGATGTTTCATGACATATCGTGGTTGAAAACTGCAGCTTTTTGTTTCTGTTGACATGAATAAAACTTCATTTGTGACAGATTTGTTAAAGAAGCATGAGGTCAAGAAAATTACAGATTAACTTTAAATCTTATTTTCTGTTATTTATACAGATTAAAGAAAAAAAAACTGTTTCAGTGGTCTTCACAGTTCTTTTTTCTGATTGGGAATAACTGTCAGGTCTGAGTGGATGAAAGGAGGAGGGCAACAAGTCAGGGAAAGTTAAAAAAAAAGAAGTAGTAACACGTGAAGGTTTGAGCCTCTGTAGAACGAACAGATACACAAAACTAAACAGATTTCACCCGACAGCGGGTTCCGACTCGCAGCCGAAAGGCGGGGCTCGGAGGGGCGTGGCCGATCAGTGGCAGCAGCCCCCGCAGTGCCCGCCGCCGTGAGGGTGCCCCGCCGAGGCCTCGCCGTGTTTGGTCCGCCTGCTCAGGATCTCGTAGGAGCAGTCGTCCCCGCAGCAGCCGGACATGCTCGGCGAGGTCTCGTCGATCTCGAATCTAGTAGAGAAAAAAAAAAAAAAAGCTTATTCAGCAAATATGAGTCAATGAAGGCGGTAACCTGTGGTTTTACACGTCAGGAGAAAAACGAACTGATCAGGTCAGACAGATTTAATGTAAACTCTGTGACTGCAACATGAGCCCAGACCATCACCCCTCCACTGCCGTGCTGCTTGACTTTCACTAAATAGGGCGCTAGGCATTATGGGTAAACATTAAAGGTGCAACAATACATGTATCTGTATCAATGCTTTAGGATCAATTCACACTGTGTTTGGAAAAATACAGATTTTTTTAAAATTTATTTTATCAACTTGTCTTCTGAAGATGCTGTGTTGACGGATCAGTGGATCTGTGTTCGACTACTCCACCTAGGCTGCATGTCCAGCGCAGATCCACTGAGAAACTTGCTGTTTCAGCTAAATTTAATTTAAAAACTGTACTTTTGAGGTTAAAAAATTGTTCATAATTAATTTAAATAAATTACAAGGTAAGAGGGGCACGAACACTTCTCTTTTTGTAATGAAAAAATATGAAACCGTGAAACTTAAGTATCAAACCGAAACGTGAATTTTCTGTATCGTTGCACCCCTAGTAAATATGTTACGGCTTTTATTTTGGCGGGTTTCTTCCAACAACAAAAGCGTCAGGAAAAACAAAAAATGTTAATTTTGTTGTGAAACTTTTCGGAGAACACTTCTCTGCACAGTTCCAACAGTTTCAGACAAGTTAAACCCTTTTAAAGCCACTTGAAATTAAATTTAAAGACCAAATTCACAACAAAACCCAAAAACTTTTGGCGACAATTTTAGCCAGATGTTTGTTTTGTAAATTATTACAAATTAGCATTTAGTAAATTATTAAAAAATACAAATATAAAAATGTTTTAATTAAAATATTACATTTTAAAAAAATATTAATAAATATTACCAATTATTTTAATATTTGAGACATATTACAATCATCCTACTTAACATTTTTAAGACTTCTGAAAGACTGATGTAAGATATTTTATGAAGCGAACCTTCAAAATAAAAGCAGACACACAACTGTTTAGTGCAACGACTTAGTCCCCAGATTTAAAAAGCCTCCTACATCACAGGACCTGCAGTGTGACTACAGCTCACATGTACATTTGATGATGCTCAAATGATACTGTGCAGCTCTAGAAGAAAACATGTATATTTCCTAAATTCTTTTATCTCAGGGTTCGACAAAAACTAATAGTTTTTCCCAAAATCCGACAGGACTAATTGTATGGAGCTAAATTTGGGCCATACGTTTTGTTCAAAATAAAATGATTTTGAAACAGAAAAAAGGGATTTGAAAGTGTTTCAAATTTATTATTATTATTATTATTTTATTTTTTTTCCCCCCAGTTTCAAAGAAATTTTATTTCGAAAAAACTTTTGGCCGCATTTTAGCTCCATATGATTCTAATGCATAAAACTCTGGAACTGAACCATTTATTTTCTCTCTTCTCTGCCTGTTTGCTCATTTTAAATTTCCCTTTAAGAGGTCAGCATCTCACCACTTTATAAATATGTCTTTCAAACAGTTGTACTCACTGTAAAGCTTCTCTGAAGAACTGGTACGCCCCGTGGTTGTGTTTGAAGACCGTCAGCATCACTTTCTTCATCTGTGTGCTGAACAGAGACAAAAACACTTTGCTTCATTTGTTCACGCTTAGCATTAAAAAAAGAAGAAGAAGCAGCAGAGGTTTTTACTTGTTAGCCATGAGCTGTAGTATCTGGATGAGAAACTTGCCGAGCCCTTTTCTCCTCACTCTGCTCTCTAACTGCACCTCGTAGCTGCGGAGCAGAGAGGAAAACAAAAAACCGCTGAATGGGAATAGAAGATATAAAAACATGCACTGAAGAGCAGCGCACCAGTATAAAACCTCCTCCCCGCACTCCACGTCGAATCTGAAGTGAGAGAAGGCCACGGGGGTGGAGTCTGCGTCCCGGGCCAGCAGGTACCACGCCCTCTCGTCGTTCATCTCCTCCCTCTTTTCCCTCTCCTTCCAGCCCCACTCGCTCTGCTCGTATCTGCAGCAGCAGAAGACAGTTTTCAGATTCAGTAAAATCTGGGTCACTTTGACCTACTGTCGAAAAAACAAACAAACAAATGTCTTACAGCGCCTGCATGTTGGCTCTGGTGAGTTCGAAGGCCCACTCCACGGCCAGCGGGTTCAGGGAGGTCACTCTCTTACACTCGATCTGTAGGTTCAGCCTGGGCCAGACAGAAAACTCACATCAAACAAACAGAAGGAAGTCTTCATCAGCGATTACAGAATAAGAGCACAAAGCAGTCCGTACCCATTTCTGTCGTACTTTTTGAAGGCTGGGAACGCAGCCAGGGGGTCCTCAAGCTGCGAGAAGAAAGAACAACTTTAAGATCATTTTGTTTTTAAAATTCCCCCCATATTGAAGGAATTCAGCAGCGACTTTAACGCATTTCTACATTGTAAGGCCCGACTCGGCCTTACTATACTCTCCTGCCCTGTTTGTGTTAGCTTTGAGCAGAGCTCCGCCCCCATATGGGCGGGGTCATAATAATAAAACACGTGCAAATCTTATTTTGTTTTATCTGCGACGCAACAATAACGGAGTAGACGTGGGACGGTATGAAATTATGACGGTATGATAACCTTGGGCAAAAATATCATGATTTTGCGGTTTTTCAGCTTTAAAATGTTTTATTTTGAAATTGGTATTTAAAAAAAGAGAAAATAACTTTTCTATTAACATATTGAACTTTAATTATCTTAGGAAGCTGTTTTTTATATCTCAGAGGTGTTTTGTTAAAATTTTATTTACCTGTGTGCATTTATACTTATGATTTTTAGCACCTAAAGCAATTATATTATCCTGATAAAGTTTACATCTAACAGGATAACTGATTTTCCACTGCTTTATTAAGACAAATCAGTGTACAGTGGGGAAAATAAGTATTTAGTCAGTCACCAATTGTTCAAGTTCTCCCACTTAAAAAGATGAGAGAGGCCTGTAATTGACATCATAGGTAGACCTCAACTATGAGAGACAAAATGTGAAAAAAATTTGAGAAAATCATTTTGTCTGACTTTTAAAGAATTTTTTTGCAAATAATGGTGGAAAATAAGTATTTGGTCAATAACAAAAGTTCATCTCAATACTTTGTTGTATATCCTTTGTTGGCAATGACAGAGGTCAAACGTTTTCTGTAAGTCTTCACAAGGTTGGCACACACTGTTGCTGGTATGTTGGCCCATTCCTCCATGCAGATTTCCTCTAGAGCAGAGATGTTTTGGGGCTGTCGGCGGGCAACACAGACTTTCAACTCCCTCCAAAGGTTTTCGATGGGGTTGAGATCGGGAGACTGGCTAGGCCACTCCAGGACTTTGAAATGTTTCTTACGAAGCCACTCCTTTGTTGCCCTGGCAGTGTGCTTGGGATCATTGTCATGCTGAAAGACCCAGCCACGTTTCATCTTCATTGCCCTTGCTGATGGAAGGAGGTTTGCACCCAAAATCTCACAATACATGGCCCCATTCATTCTTTCATGTACACGGACCAGTCGTCCTGGTCCCTTTGCAGAGAAACAGCCCCAAAGCATGATGTTGCCACCCCCATGCTTCACAGTTGGTATGGTGTTCTTTGGATGCAACTCCGCATTCACTTTCCTCCAAACACGAGGAGTTGTGTTTTTACCAAATAGTTCTACTTTGGTTTCATCTGACCATATGACATTCTCCCAATACTCTTCTGGAACATCCAAATGCTCTCTAGCAAACTTCAGACGTGCCTGGATATGGACTGGCTTAAGCAGGGGGACACGTCTGGCACTGCAAGATCTGAGTCCCTGGCGTCGTAGTGTGTTGCTGATGGTAGCCTTTGTAACATTGGTCCCAGCTTTCTGCAGGTCATTCACTAGATCCCCCCTTGTGGTTCTGGGATTTTTCCTCACCATTCTTGTGATCATTTTGACCCCACGGGCTGAGATCTTGCGTGGAGCCCCAGATCGAGGGAGATTAGTAGTGGTCTTGTATGTCTTCCATTTTCTGATTATCGCTCCCACAGTAGATTTCTTCACACCAAGCTGCTTGCCTATTGCAGATTCAGTCTTCCCAGCCTGGTGCAGGTCTACAATTCGGTTTCTGGTGTCCTCCGACAGCTCTTTCGTCTTCACCATAGTGGAGTTTGGAGTGTGACTGTTTGAGGTTGTGGGCAGGTGTCTTTATACTGTTAACGACTTCAAACAGGTGCCATTAATACAGGTAATGAGTGGGGGAAAGAGGAGCCTCTTAAAAAAGAAGTTACAGGTCTGTGACAGCCAGAAATCTTGCTTGTTTGTGGGTGACCAAATACTTATTTTCCACCATTATTTGCAAAAAAATTCTTTAAAAGTCAGACAAAATGATTTTCTCAAATTTTTTTTTCACATTTTGTCTCTCATAGTTGAGATCTACCTATGATGTCAATTACAGGCCTCTCTCATCTTTTTAAGTGGGAGAACTTGCACAATTGGTGACTGACTAAATACTTATTTTCCCCACTGTATAATGCACAAGTCTTTTTATTGAAGTAATGTATCACGTTGGGAGTTTTTATTGTGTTTTAAATGACAAAGGAGTTTTTGACGTAAAGATTATATAATTATACACAGAAACAAGAAATCACAACTATGAATGCGTGTTTATGAAACGCACGTTCGGCTAACGAGCTGCTTGGCTAAAGGAGGCCTTCAGTTTTATCACCTTTCGCTTAAAACTTGTCAAATACACAATCCAACAACTCAAACAGTTTTGCAGACAAGCTGTGATCGGCACATTAAACCACAGCAATACGGTGATAACATATCTGATGCTAAAGTTAGCTTGTTCATTTCAAGATAGCATAAAGTTTACCTGGAGCTGCGATCATGTCAGACATGTTGCCTCTACAGTCCACAAGACTTTCTGTCTTTTTACAGCATCCAAAGTATTTTCAAATAGATGGATTTATTATTTTAGACAGGGGAAAAGTTTGGGGAACTCTCTTCCTTCAGCCGTAACACAGAGTGCTGCAGACAGGCAGCTCTGCAGGGGTGCACGGGGGAGGAGTCTGCAGCGGCACAGACCGGAGGAAAAACAAAACGCTTATACCGTAGGCATGAAACATTTTATGGGTTTTCAAACCGTGATATACGGTATGCCTTGAAACCGGTATCCGGCCCATGCCTACAACGGAGTACGCCAAACTTGAAGGAACAATACTGAAGACTGTACCGGATGTGACCGATTTAGAAAAGATGGCAAAAAAAAGGGTAAGCTAATGGTACCAATGTTAGCTCAAACTTTAGTTCAAAAAGTGTGGAAAAAAAAAACAGTCGCTGCAAACAATTCATGGTGCATAAACTGTAGCTTGAGGGTCCTCAAAAAATTACAATAAGTCACTGATTTTAGTTTTTAATTTTAGCGTTCTATGTGGAACAATGTACAAGTAAACATAAAAACCAAACAAACAATAATTATTCCCATGACATATAGGGGTTAAAATGTCAGTAAATTATTTTTAAATGAGCATGAGGTTTAGGTGGGGGTCCCTGGAAATGTTTCACCTTTGTAAGGGGTCCCCAGACCCAAAACATTTGAGAACCCCTGACGTAAACAAACGGTCAGTGAACCAACCAATGAGCATCTCTGGGCTCAAGAAATCACAGGTGGAACTGGGCCATAAGGGCTAACGCTAACACGCTAAACCCGAGTTTGAAGCCAGTTCTTGCAGCGCAATAAGGCCTTTTTGTTACAGTTTATTGCAACTGAACTGTGGTCCTGTTGAAAGGTTAAAAACAATAAATATCTTACCAGTTGGTAGATAATTCTGTTCAAACTGAGGAGGCAATGGCTAGTCTGAGCCAAGTCAAAGTTAGCTGCTGTCATCTTAAAACATTTTATACATGGATATACTGTAAACCTAGTCAGGGCTCGCCATATCAAATGAATGAGAACAGAGGAAGGCACTGCGAACCAATCCAAGATGGCTGCCATAGTTAAAATGCAAAATTGACCATAATTCAGCCATTTTTAGACATATCTGGCTCAAATTTGGGATGGTAGTAAATCACCGTGATCTCTAACAAACAGTAAATTCAGATATTTATTTAAACTGGACGGCACATGGCCAGTCCTTTCATAATTTCTCCAGGAACTATATTCTAGTAGAATATATTACTTTTCAGTGATATTAACTTTAAACACGCAATACCCCACAAAAATTTTTTTTGTGTGGCTGTAATTTCTTCATTAGAGCACTTTATTCTGCCATAAAATAAACAGAAAACTAACTACCAGATGTATTGTGGTTCAAAGATGAGGAAAAATCATAAACAGATTTAATTTATTGAGGACAATCAGCAGAAACTCCAGCAAAAAATATTTTAAATGTGATTTTACTGTTATTTTGCCTGACAGGTTGTGAACAAAAAAAAAGACTCGCCGCTGCAGCCAATTATCGCAGGAAACCCGAGGAGCGGGAGAATTAGGGCAGCTCTGCTATTTATTTATTTAACGCCGCCATCTGTCAGATAAAGACGCTCGGTTGTGATGCGGGGACGGTCGGTGGTGTTTGGTCTGAAAGTGGCGTAACGGGACGAGGCGAAGCCTGTTGAGGAGGCAGCTGCAGCTCAGCGAGAGGTGGGAGTTGGAGCTTTAGTTCCTCTCCAGACTTCGGCACGGTTCGCTCAGACATCCGAGCTGCGGAAGCTCGACACTCCACTTGACGGGTGGCAATTAATGACGCCGATTAATTATGCATAACCAAGCAAACGGTGCTGATTTTAGCTTCTGCTGTCATGTGGAGATCAGGCGGGGTATCCTTGGCTTTTGTCATTATGCAGGACGATGGAAAATAAATAATGACTTTCACCACAAACAGGTCGTTTCTGCCACCAAATCACCTTATTGGCTGCGTCCACCTTGGCGCACACGGCGTCCATGGCCGCCCTCTCCTCCAGACGCCGCGCTTTCTTCTCCTTCGCTCTGCTGGACTTCCTCTGAACGCAGGAAACAAAGGAGGAAATTAGCAAAACAGGAATTTGATGAAAGAGCGGGGAGGCTAACAATGGTGGACAAAGCATCAAAATAAATGTCTGTGCCTTTAAGTGATGCTACACAACCCTTCTGTCTGAAAAAGTAATCAGTCAGATTAGGCTCCAGAGTTTTATCAGGTCCCTAACTATACTTAGAACAAAAAGCGATTGATTCTGTTTTTGTAGATTATTTCTTTGTTGTAATAATGCTTCTTAGCAATAAATATTATACTGCTGGAAACCCTGTTCGTTTCCTTTTTAAACGGCGCCACATTTGTAAGGAACATGCATTGGTGGGATGAGCAGTAGAGCTGAGTATGTGGGTTGTGCACATGAAGAAATTGCCAAATCTCTCTGCCAAACAGATTATTTTGCTGTTATTGACTCTTTGTTTTGAGCTCTTGGTACCCCCAGGTGCTGCCAATCAGGTGCCTGCTATAAGATTTATTACCAAGATGCATTGTTACAACAAATAAATTATCTACCAAACACTAAATTATTTTTTTTCCTGTACCAAGTTTATAAATACAAATGAGCAGAGCAGCCACGATCCATGTAAAAGATCCATTTTGCCAAACATTTTGTGATGTTACTATAGACGCAGTCTGCTATCTAATATAAACAGAGCCTGTGCCCTGCTGGGGCATCAATCTTAAGAGCAGCGAAAAGAAACAAATCCTAATCCAGTGATAATCAAATGGTGACCCGTGGACCAAAGAAATACAATGTTTGGAAAGTTTACTTTGATGTGAATTAATTCTCTCACTATTTACTGAAAAATGGAAACCAATAAAAAAGGTGTGTGTGTTGGTTGGGCATAATCGTATCGTGTGCAATTAATCGTCAGAAAAACATTAAATCGATTACTTTTTGGCACTTGACGATTAATACGATTAATGCCAGCAGGCAGAGTCCGCTCGCTGCTCCTCTCAGCTTCAAATATGACAAACATTAAAATAAAGGTCTGTAATTTATTTATCTATCAACACAATTTAAAATATGATGTAAAGCCTGAAGTCTGTGATTTTGACACAGTTTGGAACAGATTTTTATGAAAAGCAAATCTTTCCCACTAAATTAGTCATGTGACTATGAAATAAGGGTGTCCAGGGACTCCAGGGGATTAATCGTCAAATTAATCGTTATCGGCTAAATACCACAATTAATCGTGATTAATTTTTTTGCCAATATTGCCCAACCCTAGTGTGTGTAGAGTTTAAGATATTTTGCATGTTTCTAACGTTAAAACAACCCCAAAACATGAGTTATAATGATAAATATAGACTAGGATAATAATTTGTTTGGTAATGTTTAAATTGACCAAATTCTGTAAGGGTTTAACTGTATTTTATTATATAAATGCTCCATTTTACATTAGCAATTCTTGTCATCGTTTGATTGTTTTATAGTTAAAAGCATATCTAATAAAATACCTGTGTTGTGTTAATTAATAACAAATGCTGTACAAACAGATTCCCCATTAAAGTCGGACTGGATTTGCAAGTATCCCATTAAAATTTAATGCCTTTTTTTTTTTTGCACTGAACACCAGCAACCACAGTAAACCCTAAGCAACTTTACATATTAAATAATTTAGAATCTGTGTGTTCACTCCGCATTTTCATGGACAATTAACCCTAAAAGTCCCTCATTCATCATTCCAGGCTTGAGCAGACAAGGAGGCAACAATGAGGAATGCAACGAGTTGCCAACTTTTTGAGCTCGGAGAGAATTAACTGTGTGTACCAGGCACAAAAAAAAAAAGAGCTGACTGAAAAACACGTGCACCGTGAGTTTAAGCAAAACTACAAAGAAAGTAGAGAAGTTTGTTGTATATTTTTGGTTGTGCTTCATCTGGGAGCTAGCTTGGTTTTGTTTAACAGCAGATGATAAAAGGCACCATTCGGGCCTGCTGGGTAAAGGTACACACAGGTGATTAGCAATTACAGCTAGCAAACGCCATTCTTTATTAGCTAGCATAGCCTGGCTAGCATTAGCACAACACACACCAGGATATAACAATCGAAACAGGAAGAACGATGTAGTGATAATGGTTGGGGGGAAAGCTAGCTATGCTAACAGCTATGCTAACTAGGCTGCCTGGATGCAGCCAAACGATCATCCATGCACCATCTCGTCCTCCTTCCCCTCCTCCTTTCCCTTTCTTTTTCCTCTCACCATCCGAAAACATTTAACTTTCATTGCGGCGAAAATTTCAACAAAACAAACACGTCTCACCCCCATTTTCGTAGCTGTGTTTTATCAGTCGAACCCCGAAGAAAAGCACCTCTCTGTTGTCCCGGTTATTAGTATCGACCGAAGAGAAAAGGAGAAAAAAAAAGGGTTTAGTTAACGTGACAGTGATAGTGCGCTAAACCGGGCAAGCTAGCTGTAGCACCAACCGGTGGACGTGAAGGCAACAAAGGCTGGTCGAAGATTTATTAGGATATTTAAAATTCTATAGATTTCTCCGTAAATCGGATTGGCGCCAAGACTGCGTGGATGAATTAATTACGGGGCTACGTCCTTCCTCCTTTCCTCGCCTCCTTTCTTTCTTCTATCCTCCTCCTCTCTCCCCGTAGCGTCCGTGATGCCTTCACGTACCTCCCTGCTTCGCTATGATTCGTCATGGACGATATTTAAAACGCACATTCCGTGATAATTAACCGCACGCAATCGAATCTGCAAGTTTATCAGTGTCTTATTTTTGTTTTTCTGTATTTATTTTTTATAATGAACGAAATGTTTGCACTTTTTTTCAATTGGAGTAGGCGGCCCCTTTAAGAGGTCAACCATAGCGACGCTGCGACGCTGTAGCGATTTAGCCTGTAAAATAAATAAAAAAGCGAATATCATTACCCGTAACATCAACTGTAAATTATAATAAATCATAACCTTTAGCCTTGAATTTTAAACACTGTAAGGAGACAGGAAAAGTATGCTGTGGCAGCGGTGGGATTCGAACCCACGCCCCCGAAGAGACTGGAGCCTTAATCCAGCGCCTTAGACCGCTCGGCCACGCTACCGTACATGCTGGGTTTCCCAGATATTAAAACTGGGTTTTTGTTTTTCTGAGCCTTTGATGGGAAACATCTTGTAAAAAAAATGCATGAAAACTTACAGCGCTTTAATACTTTCCACAATAATAATAATAATAATAATAATAATAATAATAATAATAATAATAATACATTTTATTTAAAGCGCCTTTGAGGAAAACCAAGGACACTGTACAATAAAAAGAAACAAATGTAGACACATTGAATGATAGGGATAGATAATAACACATGTCCTAAAATTTAACAAATAACAATATTTACTAAAAAACCGATAAAGTATTGTCAGATTGTTATATTTTAATTTACAATAAAAAACACAAAGTTGGTTTATGTAAACACAGATGACTACAATATTTTTTTACATTTTCATTTTAATTCTTACAGTTAATATCACACAACTTAACAAATGTTGTGCCATGATAGATAGATAGATAGATAGATAGATAGATAGATAGATAGATAGATAGATAG
>NW_013952610.1:396409-397851 GCF_001266775.1 Austrofundulus limnaeus
GATAGATAGATAGATAGATAGATAGATAGATAGATAGATAGATAGATAGATAGATAGATAGATAGATAGATAGATAGATAGATAGATAGATAGAAAGTCAAACTTCCCATTTTTACGTCATTTCAGATGTAGTTCATAGTAGTGAGCGCTAGATAGCGGTATTACGAAGAAAAACAGCAAGGATAACTACCACAGCTACTTAGAAAACACATAAAAATGTCTATAATTCAGTCATTTTTTCAGCTACTGAGCTAGAATTTGGTGTAGTTGTACCTCAGAGTCATCCCTAACTTATACTTTGATCACAAACAGATCTATGAAAAACTTGACAACATTGTGTCCAGATGAGTTTGTTGTGATAGTGATAGTTTGAGTTGTTAGTTTTGGTGCTGAAGCAACATTAAACCATGACTATTCTTTTCCAACACTTGAACCAGTGACGTCATATCCAATATAAGACAAATCTTGGTACAGTGGGACATCTACAGAAGCCCACCCTCTTATTAATAATGCAGATGCAGACTTTAAAGGGTTCTAGCTCACACAGAAAGAAGCTTTCTGCAGCAGGCAGATGGCCCTGCTCTCCAAACCCCGCCTACAGCCTTTTGTCTTCAGAGAATCCATCTTTTGGCTGTTTGGTGAAAACATTTATCCGGATTTGCCAGTAGGGGGCGCAGCGATGGCCACACTTCATGAGGCCTGAACTGCATCAAACCTTCTCCATCTGTGCAAACAAATGTAAAATAAAACGAACAACCAGCCCTGGATCTCTGCAGACGTCACACTGTCTTCTTCTGTCGGTGAAGTTGTCGGTGCGTCAGGAGAGATGTGAGCACAGTGCACCCCAGCAATCCCACCTCCACCCACACTGCCATACCTGTGATCTCACACACACATTGAGACGGACCGGAAAGGAGGAAATCAACAGATGCAGTGTTCCAGAGCACATCACAGACATCCATGCACGTCGTGTGTGTGTGACCCGTGCAGACAAAAACAAGTCCGGCGTGCAGAAAAATGACGAATAAATTAATTTTATACTGAGCTCTGCAGCCACAGAGCAAAGGAACGAAACAGGAAAGAGTTCATCTCTCTGGACTTTGCATCCCATGAGATTAAAAAAAGAGGGAAAGATGGAGGGATAGAAGTCAGCAGGATGAGAGACAGGTGGAGGAGTTGAGGTGTGGAGGAGAAAACGAGAGAGAGAGAGGATCGAAGAGAAACCAGGCGAGAAGAGGGAGAGACAAGAGGAGGACGAGAGGAGCGAGCTGAGGAGACGTTTGTTCACTAGTGAGGAGGTGATGAGGACACTGGACTGATGACTTTCATGGACACTGACTAATGAGGGAGGGAGGGAGGAGGTGAAAATGAGACTGAAGAGGGAGGAAGAGGAGCAGGAGAGGGGTGGGGTAAGAGTGGAGGGGGGGTGGAAGTGAGAGAAC
>NW_013952610.1:398566-409002 GCF_001266775.1 Austrofundulus limnaeus
ACACACACACACACACACACACACACACACACACACACATACACACACACACACACACCACTACAAGTCTGGACAGCCTGCCTCTGCACACAAATGCACAGCTGACGAATCACTCCGCCGACACACTGGCAAGTAGACCCTAATCTATGAGAATTTAATTAAATAAATATTTTAATAAAATACATTAACGCCGTATCGCTACTGAGTGCTAAACGTGTAATAGCAATAATAGCGTTAGCATGATTAAAACGAGATTTATCTTTATCCATCAAAGCTTATTTAGTAGCACGTTTTAAGAATATATACCCTCATATATCAGCATACACGGTTTTATTTATAGAGCATGAAATTAAAAGTAGTTTAACTCAATAGTTTGGCGGGACTACTTTTAGTCAATCCAAACGGTTGGTTTGGGAGAAGGCGGAGCGGATGTCCACACTTCTTTCAGGGGGTGTTATCCGCCTCTCTCTCTCTCTCCTTCACACACTCACTCACTCACGGCTGCTTGCATCTATCCATGCAGTTCATCAATTAAGCAAAAAAAAAAAAAAACCACTGTAGAGGCGATAATTTATTAATTTATTTTTTCTTAGTTCTTTCGGGACGATTTTTTAATTCCGCCGGACAGAGGCCCCGGAGAAGTTTTAAGTGCGGAGGAGGAGGGGGAAACAAGGGCGGAGGGGAAACCAAACCGCAGGTACGGAGTGAGACTGTTGTAGCGACTTGAACTACAAGGCGAGCTAACCGGCTAACGTTAGCATCCCAAAGTGAAGGAGGGAGAGGAGGAGGAGGAGGAGGAGGGGGGAGAGACTTGAAATGCACTTTGTCAAGAAGAGAGGGGAGGCAGGGGGGTGTATAACGGCAATTTTTATTTATTGTTCAAACTAATTACTTCAGCTGCTTAAATAGAGGCTAAAAAGTCCATAAACAGGATGAAGAACTTTAGCTTGAAATGAGCTAAATGCTAGTTTTTTTTGTGTTGTTGCCCCGGCAGCAGCTTCATCCGTTTGAGGGGGGGAAACAAAAGACGTCAAAGTCTGACACACTGATGACTTCTTGGCAAGAATTGTTTCGTTTAGCTAAACTATTGGTGTCGTTTAGTGAAATAATTTTAATAAACAAGATATTTTGCAGATGTGAACATGTGTTTAATTTCAATATATGATTTCAGCTCTATCAGTGTGGTGAGTCAAAGGTTATAAACAAGAAAGAAGTTAATTGGAATGCAAAAATATATGATAAAATATATTTATTGTGGGTGTGAGGCTCATTTTAAAGCAGAAACTATGAAATAAAGTTATAAAAGCTGCTCATATGAGGGTCAGAAGTTGGGAAATGAAGGAACAAGCTTGAGTTTTTATGGATATCAGAGGATTCCTGGTTATTTAATTGAGTTCTCAAAAATGTGATTTAATTTTTAGGTCTTGTTGCTGATTTTGGACCAGGGAAACCATCCCAGCAGGCTCATCCTGACCCTGTTCCTATCAGTGATTTTTGTCCTGGTGAAGTTAAACGGGGCAGCTGCTGTTTTCTGTGGGAGGGGTGGGGGGAGAGCTGTGACAGACAAAAGACCTCCAGAGAGAGCTTCAGACTCCAGTATTGTCTGTGTGTTTAGTTGATGGTTGATGTTAATCTCTCGGATCGGGAAGATTGCGGCTCTTCCGCCCGCAGAGGTCCAAACCAGTCAGGTTGAATGTGTAGGATGAGGGATTATGGGTCAGTGCTGGGAGTTGTTGTTTTGGACCGAGGCGAAACTGAGGATGAAGGGCAAGGAAGTGCGAAAGCCTCGTCTGCTCATCATGGCTGTTTTATAATCTGAGATTTGGGTTTTTCCAAACACTATTTGGATAACCATGTGGTAAAAGAGATTAGATGTTTCTCACGGTTGTTTCCCCCATCTTGATCCCAGATGCTTCAGTTTTTCGTCACGTTTATGTGAGTTTTTCAGAACTAAAATAATTCAGAAAATTTCTGTTTTTTGCCTCAGATCTTACCAGCTTTGCAAAAATACCTACATTTTGTTGTATTAACTGTATAAAATGTGCAATTAGAACCGAGAAAAGTAGAATTTTAAAGTCAAAATAGTTGTCAGTGCTTTTGTTTTTTTTATTTTATGTTTCTAAAAGTTTCTACATCAATAAATAATTGTTTTGGGAGTTAATGTGGCTCAAACTCATCAAAAAGAAAAAAAAATTGTAAAGGTCTTCTGGATGGGTTCTTCTCTAATGAAACGTTTCGTCTCTCCTCCAAGAGACTTCTTCAGTCTGAGAGTTTCAGGCAAAATTCAGGCTTTTAAGCCCTGCTTCCATGTGACTGATACTCACATCACATGGCTATCGTTGACACCTTATTAACACCTATTGTTAACAGGGGGTGGAGTGATACTGGCAATGGCCACGCTGTAGGAGGGGGACAACTGAAAACGGAGGCCTCCACCTCTGTTTAATGATGGACGGTCTTTCTTCACAAAAATGGCTTCTTTTACTCCTCTCTCAAACCAACGTTCCTCTCTATCAAGAATGAGAACATCCTCATCTCTGAAAGAGTGACCGCTGGCCTGTAAATGAGTGAAAACTGCAGAGTTCTGGCCATTAGATGTAGCTCGTCTGTGTTGGGACATTCTTTTGAACAGTGGCTGCTTTGTTTCCCCGATGTATAACTGGTTGCAGTTATACATTTTTTTCTTTTTGATTTTTTACCTGAATTACTGAGATGCATCAGGACAACTCAAACTCATCAGTTTTAGAAAACTTCTAATTCTCTTCACATTTATTCACAACTAAATTATACAAAAAAAAAACAGACAATATTTATGTTTATTTTGTTTGATTCCTGTCTTAAGGCCCTGTCATATTATAATGTTTTAGACCAATCGTTCCCAAAGTTGGGGTCGGGACCCACAACGGGGTCCCAAAACATCAAGATGGGGTCCTGAAAAGGTTTTCTGAATTATCTATATTAGGAAAATAACAACTAATATTTTTTTCGCTTTTTTTGTTGCAAAAGAGTAAGGTTAGTGCACTTAAAATGGACAAAAATAGCAATGAATATTGTTACCATGCTCTAATTTTTTTGACATGAAAACAATGGGCCTCATGCAAAAACCGTTCGTACGCACAGATCTGTTCTTAAGTTGTGCGTACGAGTGATTTAGGAGAATTTGTGGCATTCACCAATGTTTTCGTATTCTAAGATTTTTTTCAGATACGAACAAAATTCACGAGTGGTCCAGACCTGTCGTATATTGTACGTACAGTCAGTCTGCTGTTATCCAGGCGGGTTTTCCTCCCTAATAAATTTATATTTCGTTAGTTTGAAGATATTTTGAGTTGAAAATAAATTAAACTCCAAAATTATGTTGACAGTAGGCTATTCTGCTTGAATTAGAGTTATAATTTTAAATGTAATAATTTAGACAAACAATATAAATTGTCCGTTCGTCCGTTTTCTGTTGCTTATCCGGGATCAGGTGCGGGGCCAGCAGAAAGACCCCGCTCTCCCCAGCGACACTTTCCAGCTTGTCCTGGGGGACTCTGAGACATTCCCAGGCCAGAGGGGATCCACCATCCCTCCAGCGAGTCCTGGGTTTTCTCCAAAGTGCCAGACWTATTTTGAAAACATTTTAAAATGCTAATTTTAAACCCGCATCTGAGACCACCTACGACCGTGAGGGGGGGTGTACAGTGAGCAGCACCGTGGCTTCTGAATAAATGAAAATGATTTAACACAGTTGTTTATACTATTAGCAGCTCCTTTTATTCCACAGCTGACCTGCTAAAAATGACAGATTTTCTTTTCTGGATCTCTGACAGACGGACTTCAATCTCTGAACTCGTAAAGTTTTTCTTTTTAATTTTCGCTGTCATTTTTCGTGAATGGACACTTCCTTGTATCTGAGGCAGGAAACATAGCCTTATATGGTGTTTTTGGGGTGGTAATTATGCTAATCTCCTCTCGCGTGCACGAGCAGCTGGATACGAACAGGTGGAATTTACGCAGCTCATTTACACACTTTTCCTGAAGATAGAAGAGTTTGTTGAATCTGACGTGACATGTTCGTACGAACCCTTTGTACGAACAAAAGTAAGAGAAATTTAGGATAAGAATACGAACATGTTCTTGCATGAGGCCTTATGATCCAACAACAGTTGGGGGCTCAGGTCTCTGCTGCTGACATTTTACGGATCAAAGGCTGAAAAGTTTGGAAACCACAGTTTTAGACAACTTATGCCAGCTTGTGAAAATTTTAAAGACATCTATGTTGAAGATGGAATTTAAAAAAATCCACTGGAAGCCTCTTTTAGGCGTGCACATTCTGTAATGCTAACACATTGATCAGATACATTTTATTAGTAATTTAGACATTAAAAATTGGCACAAGTTGTCTAAAACATCATAGTGTGACAGGGCCTTTAGAGCTGTAACGTGATTATTTTTGGCAGGGGTCAGATTTCGACGAGTCAGCTGTTCAGTCCGTCTTTGCTTCCTCCTGTTCCAGAGGCACAAGTAGTTTTTGTAATTTAAAACAGGAAAAAGTGCAAACAAGTAACCAAGAGTGAGCATGTGTTTATGTTCAGGTGAATGGAAAATGTTGGGCAAAAAATGATGAGTTTCATAAATATTTGTGCTTTAGAGCAGACGTCTTCAACACTTAGATGTCTCCCTGCTTCAACACAGCTGACGGAAATGAACGAGTGATTGACAGGCTCCTGCTAAACCTAATGACATTGTGAGTAGATAATTAAACTATTTGAATCAGGTGTGTTGAAGCGTGGAAACAACTAAAACATGAGGAGGGGTTTATAAATGTAAAACTGGTCTAGTGATGCTTTTGCTTCTCTTCCCATGAGTAAGTAGGCCTTTTAGCTTCACAGCTGCCTGTCACTCAATAAGTAATACTCATAAAGTAAAATGAAACTAAGAAATAATGAATATAAATTTTTTATTTACATTTTGTTTATGTAATAATTAGGGAGAATAGTGAAGGTCATGCTGACAAACAATAAATGACATTGAGCTCCTTCATTTCTCAACAGAAACTGATCTTAGCATGAAAGGTGGCAGGCATTAAACAAAAGGCTGGTTTTATACACAAATATGGAGGAGTGATGTCTTCTCTGTTTGTTCGCAGTCATGCCCTCAGTGATGGAGCGCTCGGGGGCCGGGGTCCTGTCCCGGAGCCGAGCCAAAACCGTCACCAACGGCAGCAGCCAACCACACTCCGAGGAGGAGAGCAGCGACGAGGAGCACGCTCACGGTAAACACCGCACACCTGTTCCGCGCCAGCGGGCCGCTTTAAAACGCCGACTCATGTTCCGGCGTTAAACACACACTCAGACGTTGTGTTGCTGCATCATGCCAGCTGTTCTGGTTGCATTTGTTGCATTGCTGCAGTGCTTCACATTTCCCCCTCCACTACCTCCCCCACCCTGCGCCAGCCTCCTCCAGCCTCTACTGTCTCCACTCGGCCTCTGTTGGTCTTTGAGGGTTTTTAGATCACACACAGATGTTTAATTTTAAATCAATACGCTCTTATGTTTTCGCAGCCTTGGTTTCCTCTCTGTGTTCTCCTCCTTCGGCTCCTTCTTTCCCATCCTCTGTCCCTCAGCCTGAGGAAGCTCGGATATGTCTTCCTCCTTCTCGTCTCTTTTTCACTCATTGCTTTCCCCTCGTTCCTCTGCAGCTTTTTTTGTACGTTTATCTTGAACAGTAAATACACTGAAGCTCTAAAACCGACCCAGATCTTTATGTCAGGCGGAGGGGCTAAATATTTTTTAATTGCCTCCTGCCGTTTGTGCTTGCGTGCTGTTTGTTAGTGATGTATCTCACAAACGCTGCGAGAACAGCTGTCAGAACACCTACAGAGAGCCGCCTGCGTCTCCTCGCTGTCTCTGCTGTGAACGAGAACAGCCGCATAGACACGCCCACAAAGTTCTGACCAATCACATGACACTTGGCGCACACCCTGCGAGACGATAGAAAAAGACTCCTATTTTATCACAGCAAGACACAATTTCAGTGCTTCTCGTGAATTATAAATCGGATTTTAATCCGTAGGATTATAAACTGTGAGTTTTAACATGTGTGAACAAATACTGCAGAGAATAAAATGGAAATTATTGCAAAGTTTATGTATAAAATCAGGCTCAGAGGTGATTTAATTCAATTCAATTCAGTTTATTTATGTAGCGCCAAGTCACAACATGCATTGTCTCAGGGCACTATAAAAAAGAACAATCTAAAGAAGAAACCAGCAGATTGTGTTGAATCACTTCATCACAGTCTCTCATCCTGAGCAAACAGTGGAGAGGAAAAACTCCCTGCTAATCAGGAAGAAACCTCCAGCAGAACCAGGCTCAGGACAGGAGACCATCTGCCTCGACTGGCTGGTTGGGGGACAGTAAAGAGACACAAACACAGAAAAACTGGTTCAGGTGCACCTTCTTCTGGAAGAGACAAAGAAAAAACATGTTATTGATAGAAATAATTACAATAAACATGTAGAGAACAGAGAGTAAAGACAACAGCAGAGTGAGGAAATGTGCTCAGTTTGTGCTCCAGCAGTCTAAGGCTATGTTCACACTGCAGGCAAATCCGACCCAAATCCGATTTTTTTGATCCATCTGACTCATATCCAATTTTTTTATGACAGTCTGAACAAGACAAATCCGATTTTTTCAAATCCGACCCAGGCCGTTTCAGTATGTGGTTTTAAATCGGATATATATCTGATGTTTTCAAAGTGACTGCAGTGTGAACGCTCATGTCACATTCCATCTGACTTTTTCATCAGGAGGAGGAGGTGAAGGATCGATAAGACACTAACCTCAAGTCTCGCTGTTTAAATCTGCAGCTCCATGTGTTTACAGCTCCAAAACACAAGTCCAGTTGCTTCATCTTTTTACTTTTCATTAGTATGATAATAACGATGTCCAGCCTGGGTTGCGGAGAGTATCGATCCTAAAGTTCGATACTTGGCCGATACTTTTTTCCAGCTCGTAGTTTCGTTCAAAAAAAAAAAGCTTCACTGGAGCATCCCGGTCAGAGGCAGGTTCAGATATAAACACTGAACTAAAGAAGCATGTCAGATAATTATTTAATCGGCTCTGATTAAACAACAACTTCCAATTCGATACGCAAAATGTAGCATCCATGCTAGCTCTGTAAACAAACAAGCAGGCTGATGAGACGTCACGTCTTTCACTGCGCATGCGTGTCACATCAGTGCTGTGGAGCGTTCACACAGGGGTCTGATACAGGTCACATTTAAAATGTAATGTGAACCTTCACACAAAAAGATCGGATTTTTTCACAAAATCGGAACTGAGCATTAAGACCTGCAGTGTGAACGTAGCCTTAGTCTCCACCTACAACAATGGTCTCACCAACATCCTCGACTCTCTTGCTCCTCTTAAAACCCGTTCTGTCTCCTTCTCCACTTCTGCTCCATGGTTCACCTCAGAACTTTGCTTCATGAAAACACAAGGTCGCAGACTAGAGCGACTACAAGAAATCAGGTCTTACAGTTCACAAAGAGATGTACATAAACCATACCCTACAGTACAAAGAAAGTGTCGCTCAGGCCAAATCTATCTACTTCACTGACATCATCAGTTCCAATGCAGGCAACACACAGACTCTTTTCTCTCTCCTTAACTGCACAGTTTCATCTCCAAACTCTCTACCCCCTCACATGTTTTCTACTGACTGCTGTAACTCCCTCATTTCATTCTTCACTTAAAAAATCCGCTCCATTCACCAACACTTTGGGCCAAACTCTGCCCCCAACATCTTTACTGCCTCAGTTTGGGGACAGTCAAGACTTTATTTCTTTACTCCAATCAATCATAACGTTCAGATTTTTTCTTTCCGTACAGACAGCATGATCAGAGTCGGAGGAGACTACCAGGCCCAGATCCCGGAGTTCAAACCAGGTGAGCCCCGCCAGGAAACCTCAAGAGGAAGAGATGACCGTGAAATGAAGGAAGAAGGAAATTACTGATTTTTTTAATAAAATGAGGAAAATTTACTTAAACTACTGAAGTATTTATCCTCCATACAGTTAGTGTAAGATTTCCATAAATACTGTATAAAAGAACAACATGTGTAATTTTAAGAATGATTTACAGCCACCTCTAAGTTTACATGTAATGAAAGATTTCTGTTGTGTTTTCATCATCAGACAGTGCAGCTCGCCACAATGAGAAAGACCAGAGGAGCATGTTGGTCTGGTGTCCCAACACTCAGCTCTCTGATGCAATGTGTAAGCTGGAAACAAAGGAAACCCTTAAAGGGACAAATAATCTTCATCTTTTGATTGTCACCTTTTATTGTTTAATTCCAGTGGATGAATACATCCTGATGGCTAAAGAGAAACATGGATACAACATGGAGCAGGTACGAGAAGCTCGTGAGATTTAAAAAAACAAAAACACAGGCTAAAACGTAGCGTTTAACCCGTCTCCACCTACTGTTTCCCGATTCTCCGTCCCTCCAGGCTCTGGGCATGTTGCTGTGGCACAAACACGACGTGGAGCGCTCGCTGGCCGACCTGGCCAACTTCACGCCCTTCCCAGACGAGTGGACGGTCGAGGACAAAGTTCTGTTCGAGCAGGCCTTCAGCTTCCACGGGAAGAGCTTCCACCGCATCCAGCAGATGGTCCGAGACGGCTGAGAAATTTTATATCTTCAAAAAAAAAAAAAACTACAAGTCTGATCAGGGTTATTTGTTCTGTAGCTTCCAGACAAACTGATCTCCAGCCTGGTGAAGTACTACTACAGCTGGAAGAAGACCAGGACCAGGACCTCCGTCATGGACCGACAGGCCCGGAGGCTCATCAACAAGAGAGAAAAAGACGACAGGTTCGACACACACACAGAAAAATTCAATTCAAACCTCAGAGGAAGCTGTTTATAAAAGGATGAATGAGCAGATGGACAAGAAGGAAGAACAAACACTGATGAAGCTCCTCATCCAGGTTTGACATTTCCACATCTTCTCTCGTTGAGTCGTCTCGGGAAGCGGAGCTCATGAATATAAACGAGGAAGAGTCGGATTATTACTTGTCATTTGAGTCGATGTATTCGAGACGTCATTTAAAATTAGAAGGACGGAGCCTCAGCACAATCAAGTCTTGATTTTTTTTTTTTTTTTTTTTTTTTTTTTGTGCAGTAATGATGACGTTGAGGAAGGAGAGCCGGGCAGCGACAGCGACTTTGAAATGGATGCCAAGAAAGAGGTAATAAAAATACTCAATTCAACATAAAAACAACAATTTTAACATTAGAGAAGTGGTATTTAGTATGAAAGTACAGTGTGAATGCTTATTGCCGAATAACTTAGCTGAAATATTTTTAATGATAAATCATCAGTGCTTTCTGAACAGTTGAGGTGGAACCCAAAATTATCTGAATATTTGCCGAAGAACCCAAACTGACACCAAAAGCTTTAAAGTACCTGCGACATCAAGTTTTTGTAATAAACATGAATGCATTTTTTGGAAAGATAACATTAATAACATGTTGCAAAACAAATTTCATACTGCTGAGATGAACGGTTGTTGAGGTATTTACATGTGAAGAAACAGGAAGTGATGTCAAAGGGGAATGTTAATATGTTAACAGAGCGTTGTTACAAAAGGTTTACATTATTTTTGGTCGCCATCAAAGAGAGACAAAGAAGAGTTAAAGTTAATAATAGTATTGTTTTAATAAACAGAGACCAGCAAGTTAATTTTATTAATGAGTTTCTTTGATGTCACTTCCTGTTTCACTTTGGCTGAGCCAAATTTAAAAGAAAATATCCGGTTATTTGACAAAATGGGTCAAATCGTGTACTATGCCAATTTTCCTAAGAATAAATATGCTTTCTTTGAGTTTTTGTATTTGAAGAATAGGCATGTCACAGGCACTTTAAGAGGCAGATAAAAAGTAAAAGGAGTAAATATATAGCTGAAAGCGACAGAAAGAAAGTAAAAGGAACAAAATAAAAAGATTTGTTAACCTTTTGAAGGGTTTTAAGGATTTTGAAGACTGCTCCGTTTATTTTTAATAAGAAAAAAGTGGCTGAAAAAGCTAAATAGCTGAAAGAGTATAAGTTTCTGAAAAGCTAAAAATCATAGCCAGAATGTCCTGAAGGAGCTGAACGTTTTCATATATATAAACTGTTGAAATAAACACAAACATTGTAGAAGGAAATGTGTGCCAAAAAAAAACCCCTACAGAACAGTGAAAATAAAAAGAAAAATAAAGAGAAATATGAAAATAATACAACTATTTCCTGTTTTCTTCCACACTGTATTTCTCAGCTACTCAGTGTTGATTTATTATTTAAAATCTTAGTTAAAGGTGCAGTATGTAACTTTTCTAAAAATATATTTTTAACATATTTGTTCACTCTGTCACCATCTCCTGACAGATTGAGATTAGACAGGTAA
>NW_013952610.1:413924-425737 GCF_001266775.1 Austrofundulus limnaeus
GGGTCCTCTGAAGGCCGAATTCGTCGGCCGCATTGGAGGAGTCTTCGGTTTTGGGCGGCCTTCGTCGCGGCGCTGTGACGTATGCGGCCGACGAATTCGGCCTTCAGAGGACCCAGCCTGCTGTTTTGGACACAGCCACTGTAGCCTTCTTAGCCCACCTTATCCCAAGTTGACAGATGAGTCGAGAGACTGGAGTACAGTTTTAAATAAAATTTGTCAGTATAAAAATTTAAAGTTTAAAGTGGTTGTTTGGGTTAGACATGTTTTTTTATATTCTTGTCAGACATCATTGTAAACAAGTTTATATGGCCGGTCCCTTCATTCTTCATGTGTTGCCTCTAAGCTGATTTATAATATTAATATATAAATATTTTGCTAATTTCAATCTTGGTTACTTTTGTTTAGCGTTGGAATAAAGCTGAAGGCTAAATCGTCCAAACACTCACTTTACTCCAGTCTTCACGGTTGACAGCCTAACCATGTAGACCAGGTAGGCTGTGTCCTTTGAAGGATGCAGCTCCTGAATTTGTACAGCCGGCTGCTCCAGGTCTACTTCCTGGCTGCACTTTCAGCTGTGCTGCGAGGAGAAGGGTCCTCTGTGGTGGGCATGATGTGAACATGATCAGGTTGTTTAAACCAGCACACTGTCCAGCTCTATTAGTGCTAACTCCATGTTATAAAGCTTTATTTTGCCGTAATATCCTTCTTTTTGTTTGTTTGCTCCTCTCTCAGGTTCAGTCTGTTAAACAGACCAACAGCAGTTTGAAGCAGAGCCTGACTGAAGGTGTCGACGCCTTCAAACCCTCTGAGGTGAGTTTCCCTCCTCTCCATCTGTTACCTCATTGATTTTTGTTTCCTCTGTTTACTCATCATCCGTCCTGCTCTCGCTCCCTCCCCTCCTCCATTTATCTGCTGTGTTGTTGCCTCGACAGCCTGCAGGTGTCACTTCTCCATCGCCTCACGTGGCGCTCCTCTTCACCTCTCACTTCTGTCCGTCTCTCTTTCAGCCCGCTCCGAAGATGAACTCGCGTTGGACCACTGAGGAGCAGCTCCTGGCTGTGCAGGGTGAGTAGAAGCCTCCTCCTCCTCCTCCTCCTGTCAGATGACACATTCACATTCTCCACACAGGACTTACACTGCTGTTCAGACACATTTCAACATGTTCAAGGTTGTTTAGAGTTCACTCATTAAAGGAGAGCAAAGTCTAAATGAGTGTGAGGAAATACAGACAGGGACTAGTTTCAGTTTAGAGTTGTTTCAGTGACTTTTGTGTGTTTTACTCTCGTTCAACAGCACGATATTTGTGACCCGTCACATCCAAACGAGGATTAAGTCCAAAAGTGAAATGTGGAGAAACAGGCAGATATAGGGTTTTGATTTAAACGTGTGCAAAAATTGCATTTTGTCAGAATATAATGAATAAATGCCTTTATCAATGTATCATTTGAATGAACTAAAATATAATCCTAAAAAACATTTTTGAAGCACCTTTTTGAGCAGTAGCAACAAAAAACTTGATTTTGAGGAAAAACGCCTTAAATTTTTGAATTTTTTTCCCTGTGAGCTAGAAATGTTTTTGTTTCTTTACAACTGGGAAATCTTAATATACAAATACTATTTGAGGTTTCCTCTTTATATTAACATCAAAAATTACTCAATAAATTTACATAAAAGTAGGATTCAGACCAAACAGTGATGTATTATCATAACCAACAAGACCAATGAAGTCCATATCTCTGAATAAACTGATGCTATCAGAATAATCCAGGTATCAAAATGTAGCTTTTAAAGCCAGAAATCTGAAAATGTAATTAGGTCATTTTGACCACATTTGACTTAATCCTCATTTTGATAAGATGGGACACATTTATCAGTAATTTCCGGAAAACAAAATAGGAAAAAAATGGATCATTTATTTAAAAACAAACCCAAAGGCAGAATATCTTAAAATAGATAGTTTTAAGTGACGTCATCATCCAGGTACTTTATTTTTACAGGCCGTGCCATGTTTGTGGGCTAGCATATAGCTTAGGAAACCAGTATGAAGGAACCTCAAAAGCTAGCTACAAAAAATAATTAAAAAGTTGAATGAGGCAGCTAGATGCTAACAGAACACCCCACACTACTGTCATAAACCATGACGCTAAAGTCAAATCTGCTCTGAGATTATAGCTTTAGCTTGGATTGAGTAAACTCCACTGGTGGGCAGCACTAATCTAAAAATTAGTTCCACTAGCTCTAAAACACTAACTCAAATATTTAGATCCCCTAATTCTAAAGCACTAATGCACAGAAAGTTTTAGCGAAAGCTAATTCTAAAGCACTAATGCACAGAAAGTTTTAGCGAAAGCTAATTCTAAAGCACTAAAATAATCCAGTCAACTCATGAACATTGTTCAACAGACAACATGAGTCACATGTTGCCATTTTTATCTCTTAATATTTATCATTGACATTCCACAGCTGTATTTGGGTTCATATGTTATCACCTGGTGGATCAGTGACACATTTGAAGAAAATGTGCGACAACTTTCATGTCAGCTGTTAACATTAATGTTGATCAATAACATTTAAATACCTCAGTTAGCGCTTCTAAATTTAGCACATAAATTTAGCAAGTGCTAATCCACAAATAAATTTTAAAATTAGCAAAAGCCCTAAAGCACCAATCAGGAAATTTGTTTCCCTATTAGTGCTTTAGTGCTTTAGGGGAACTGTGCCCACCACAAAATCTTTGCAGTTAAAGTTGCTAATGCTACATTGCTAATGCTAGGTCCTAGCTAGTTATCCTGTTTTCTCAATGATGCTAAAAACAAAGAACCTGCTGACTCTGGCTCTAAATGTCTTTGATGTTTAGCCTGATGGGTTAAGGACTGTTGGACCACCAGGGCTATAATACACTGGAGGAAACCCTGGTACTGCTATGTAAATAATGCTAACCTCTCACATTAGCACCCACAAATATGGCAAGTGATACGTCTCTTAAGCACCATCTAAATGAGTCTGGAACCAAAGAGCTAAAGAAGCCTGGAGCTTTAAACTTGTCAGAGGCCTGAGCAGAAAGCAGCTTCCTCCTCCAGCTGTGAGCCGTGTCCTTGTTTCTGCAGCAGGTCAGGTCTGCTGGGAGCAGCTGCATCAGATTTAGGTTAACTGTAAACGGCGTCTCTGTCAGACGTGTGAGTAAAGACAACCTCCTGTCTCCTCTCCAGCCATCCGTCGCTACGGTAAAGACTTCACAGCCATCGCTGAGGTGATCGGCACGAAAACTGCAGCTCAGGTGAGCCTCCTGCATTTCTTACTCTGACCTCAGCTCTCAGCCCCCCCTCTGTCCTGAAGTCATTAGTCTCCTGTGCTCTGTGGTGTCCTGGAGCGCAGCGCGGGCTTTGAATGCAGCACGGGCTTTGAACGCAGCGCAGTCTTTGAACGCAGCGCAGGCTTTGAACGCAGCGAGGTCTTTGAACGCAGCGAGGTCTTTGAACGCAGCGCGGTCTTTGAACGCAGCGCGGTCTTTGAACGCAGCGCGGTCTTTGAACGCAGCGAGGTCTTTGAACGCAGCGCAGGCTTTGAACGCAGCGAGGTCTTTGAGCGCAGCGCAGTCTTTGAACGCAGCACGGTCTTTGAACGCAGCGCGGTCCTGGATTTGAACGCAGCTCGGTCCTGGAGCGCAGCGCGGTCTTTGAACGCAGCGCGGTCTTTGAACGCAGTGCAGTCTTTGAACGCAGTGCAGTCTTTGAATGCAGCACGGTCCTGGAGCGCAGTGCTGTCTTTGAACGCAGTGCGGTCTTTGAACGCAGCGCGGTCCTGGAGCGCAGCGCGGTCTTTGAACGCAGCGCGGTCCTGGAGCGCAGCGCGGTCTTTGAACGCAGCGCGGGCTTTGAACGCAGCGCAGTCTTTGAACGCAGCATGGTCCTGGAGCGCAGCGCAGTCTTTGAACGCAGTGCGGTCTTTGAACGCAGCGCGGTCTTTGAACGCAGCGCGGGCTTTGAACGCAGCGCAGTCTTTGAACGCAGCGCGGTCCTGGAGTGCAGTGCGGTCTTTGAACGCAGCATGGTCCTGGAGCGCAGCGCAGTCTTTGAACGCGGCGCGGTCTTTGAACGCAGCGCGGTCCTGGAGCGCAGCGCGGTCTTTGAACGCAGCGCGGTCTTTGAACGCGGCGCGGTCTTTGAACGCAGCACAGTCTTTGAACTCAGCGCGGTCCTTGAACGCAGCGCGGTCCTCATTAACTTCACCTCTGTCCGCTCGCTCAGGTCAGCTCGTTCTTCGTGAGCTACCGGCGGCGCTTCAACCTGGACGAGGTACTGAGGGAGTGGGCGGCCGAGCAGGTGGCCACCAACCGGGACCAGAGAGACCTAAGGAGGAGCAGCGAGGAGGTGGGGGCTGCTGCAGATGGAGGAGCTGAGGAGGAGGAGGTGAGGACTCAGGATGTTTAATTATGCTTAAATATTTTAACCCTTTAATGTGTAGACAGGAAGAACATTAATCTGACTCTGGTTCTGGTTCTGGTTCTGACCAGTTGTTTTTGTCTCTTCAGGTTAAGATGGAGGACTCTCCTCCCGACACGGCCAGCAGCAGCTCCTCTCCTCCCTCCTCTCTCCACACCTCCTCCTCCTCCCTCTCTCAGCCTCCTCCTCTGCTGCGCCCGGCTCCGCCCTCTGCGCCTCCCAGCCTCCTCCGGCAGCCGCCTCCTCTTCAGACACGACCGCTCCAGAACCGAGCTCCACACAACCACCCTCCCCCTCCGCTCATCAGGCCCGCAGTGACCTCCTCCTCCTCCTCCAGTCTCAGGGGTTCTCCTCCCTCCTCCTCCTCTGCAGGTCAGCTGCCTCCATCGCTGGTGGGGATCAAAGTGGAGCAGCCCAGCTCTCACTGATCAACGCAGCATCGACGTCACTTTTACCTGGAGTTACTGGGTCACATGATCGCTCAGGTCCTGAAGGTGACGTTGGTCATTTCAGATCACCCCGTTACTGTAACACACACTACCTCCAACACACACACACACACACACACACACACACACACACACACACACACACACACACACACACACACACACACCTGGATCGAGGCGGAGGATCAAAGGAGAGAAAATGTAATGAAGCTGCTCGTGTCTGAGCCCAGCCTGCTTCCTGCAGGTTCACCTGAAGAACCGGCTTTTCTTCTGAGCTTCAGATCCTCAAAGATCTGCGAATAATTAATGAATAAACGAAAACAAAAGGAAGAGGCAGAGAACTCCTCTTCCTCTCGGGTCATAGCCATGTGTTCCTAGTCTTACCTGGAGTAACGTTTTATTGACTGTTAGTTTCTGTACGTAGTTTAGATCGTGCTTCGTTATTTAGAATCATTGATCGAGCACTAAAAGAGCCAAAATAAAACCTGTGACTGGACTTGAGTTTATTTTATTTTCAGGTATTTTCAGTGATGAAACACTGGCTGCTCCTGTCTTGAACTGAACCCTCACATGTGGAGGATTTAAGGTTGACCTTTGACCTCTTACACCTCGTACAGGACTCAACAAGTCCGTTTTCTACAAAGACCGTCTGGACCAGCTTTCCTTTCAAAAAAATTTTTTTTCTGCAAAAATGCAGTGGATGCTAAAAATGTTTTGCAGACAAAAAAGAAAAAGATGTGCAAAAACTTAGCAATGTGCTGTAAAATGGAGGAAAAGTAGCAGAAAAAGCTAAAACTAGCACAAAGATGCAGAAAAAGCATACATTTGCTGAATTAAGCAACTGAAAAAGTAGCTAAAATTATCACAAAAATGCGATTTTAGCTGAAAATGCTGACATTAGCTTAAATTGCAGAAAACAGCTGAAAATCAAAAATAATTAGCATAAAGGGAAAAAACTTAGAATTGCTGGAAAGAACAGAAAGACAGCTGAAACAGCAGAAAAACTCTTATTTGCAAAAAAAGGGCTGAAATAAGAACAAAGTAAAAAGAAAGAATAAAAGGTTTAAAGTGCAGGAGAGGTTTAACTATTTTAAACATTAAATAAAACTACATTACTTCTCAATTAGAACAAAAAATATATCAAAGTCTAAACTGATAAAATAACTCAGAAATATCCTGAAGGAGCTGAACGTTTATATATGAATGGTTGGAATGGCACAAAAACTGTGGAACGAGAAAAATGTACATTAGAAAACAAATGATCCAAGTTTTTTTTTTTTTACTTTCAACTCTCTTAGATACAAATTAAACATGAAAACACAGATGTGTGTGTCTCTGTAAGGGAGGACTTTAGAATCCACCCCAGAACGCAGAGCCAGCCTTGGGTCTGATTGTTTCACAGTGAATAAATTTAAACTTTAAGAAACATCTTGTTTTAGCTTCATCAGTTCGGCCTTCATCCCAAAGCCAGGAGGTGTGAGAGGTCAAAGGTCACCTGAATTAACTTTCTGCTGTAACCACGTGATAAATCAGCCAGTAAACCAGTAGGAAACGCAGCGTCTCGTCTTCTTTTATTTAAGTCTTCTCGAGGTCGTGACGTTAAACTTGTTTATAAGGCAGTTAGTGTCTCATCTTTATCCAGTTGTTTCACCAATTTCTTTTTCTGAGCAGATGTTTGTTTTTTATATAAACTGTTCAGTTTGAAGCAGCTTTGAGTAAAAAAAAGAAAAAAAATAATTATTTTGTGCATCCTTTATGTTTTTGAGAAGTTGTTCACACTGTGGTGACAGAACCAATTCTGTTAAAAATAATACATTTTAGAATAAAAAAAAAAGATCCAAATGTTTGGTTGCTTTCTGTTTTCTAAAAGGTTTGTATTTCAGGTGAAGTAAACAAACTTGACTTTGTTTACCTGTGAGCTAAAGGGGGACCTGGTCAATACTCTGATACTACCACACCTAGTTTTATATGGGGTAAGATAACTGTCATAAAGAATTGTATGTGTAGTGTCTAAATTTGTACGTTTAAGTCAATAAACTTGCATAAATTTTAGATTTGTATTTGTAGTAATGTAAAATCAAAATGTTTTCTGTGAGAATACAAGTTTAAAAGTTAAAACTTTGCAACATTACAAGTACAAATCACAAATTTAAAAGTACAATTCTACCCTGAGGAGCTGTCAAAATAACAGACATTATGCATGGAACAAAGATCGATTTGTTAATGATAGTTTCCTTACCTCATAGTTTTAGCTCAGCATTGGTTGGGTTTTCTTTAAGTTTTGGTTGATTTAAAAAATAAGCCAATTGTACAACTAGTTCACTCAAAAATTAGGAGCAGAGGACACAATTCTGCTAATAACAAAACTAGTTTCTCGTTTAGCAGATTAGCTTTTTTGCTAATGATGGAAACATTTGATAGCTTGTTTAGCGGCTAAACTTCAAACTAAGAGCGTCAAAAAGCAATAACACTTAATATTTAAATAAAAAATATGAAAACCGACTATAAAATGTGGTAAAGTAATTGCTATTTGTTGGTATTAATAAAAATAATACAAACTCGAACAAATAAACGCTTTTATTCTGAAAGGGGTAAACCCTTTAACTCTGGTTTGGATTAGCCCATTTGTCACCCACCTTCAAATTAAACCAACAGACAACTAACAATTTGTGTCAATTCCACTAGTTTTCAACTGGAAGGAGATGAAGACAGGCAGTTGTTGTCCTAGCGATTAGGGTTAGCTTCTGTTTAGCAAAGCTAGGATTCTTCTTTAGCAGATTAGTGGTTAACCTAAGCTTTTGGTAAGCTGGGTTCATCGCTGATTAAATTTAGTCTAGTGGTTCACAATATGCTAACAGAAAATAAATCAAGTCCTTGAAGTGGGGTTCTGTGGAGACAATATGAACAAACAATATTTTACCTGTCACAGATTGCTTTTTGAGTTTGTAGAAAGTCTTATGCTAGCTTTATTAGCGAGCTAACTGCTAGTCTGAGTGGAAAATAGATGTTAGTGGCCATTGCACAACCATGATTTTCCAAACCTTTACTATGTCAGTTTTACATTTGAGTTATTTGCATGTGCAAATAGGATTAGCAGCAGCTAGCTGTAGCACTTCTAGAGCAGCCTGGAGCATTTGGATCAATTTGTTGGTACCATAGCACAAAAACAAAACAATTTGTCTCATCTGAACCACAAACGGTTATTTTTTTTCTTCTGTGCGTTGTGAGGCCCTCGTGGTTCTTCACTGGAGTCCATTATAAATCAAAACGCTGCGATCAGAAAACGACTTGTAAACCGACCATCATTATTATATCATTGTTTTATTACTATCATTGTAATTTTTCATCATTTTGTCTTTGCACAAAAAAGAATAATACATTTTTTTAAAGGAGTTGATCATCCCTCCCGACCCCCGGAAAAAATAAAATAAACGAGAAAAAAAAAAAAAACACCACTACAGTTACAGTTTGCTCAAAACACATTTAAAATCAATGTAAATTACAGCAATGTAAAACAAAAAAAAAAAAAACAAAAATAAAGATAAGATAAAATCAACCCTGAAAGAGATAACATAACAGCAACAGCCTGAATAATAATAATAATAATAATTTGAATCCAAAACCCAGCACCGTAAAAACAATGATTTCTTTAAAGAAAAATCCTGACGGAATAAAAACCTAAAAGAAAACAAAAACAGTGTGTCGATGTGAGAAAAGAAAGAAAAGTGTTGAGTTAGGTACGACTAACTGACAGGCTTTGTTTGACCCTCTTTGTATTTTTATTTTACTAATTTAGTTTTTTTTCTTCAGCATCAACAAAAAGCTCCTCCTCCTCTTCTGCTCGGGGGTTTGGAGTGTGAACGAGTGCTCTGATACGAGAGAAACCAAAAAATAAAAAATAAAAAAACTTTTCTCTCTCTCTGCTTCAAGCCATTCTGGACCAACAAGGCCTTTAATTAAGTAAATAAAAATAATAAAAAAAGGCACCAAAAAAAAATTAATCAGCAGTAGCCACCACCACCATCATCATCATTAAATAGATCAACAATCCTACACTTTGAGGGGAGAGTTGGTGTTAAATTGGAGTGGGGAGTTAAAGGTGCATTACACCAAATAAACTAAAAAAAAAAATTAAATTAACAAAAAGAAGGCAGCGATGATCCGACACCCCCTCCCCCCCAAATAATCTGTACAAACCCCAAAATTTAAACAACACAAAAATATAGAATCAGGAAAATAATTCACCATTCATCGTCAATTGTTGTTTTTTTTTTGTCTATTTCTTTCCAGTGATCTTTTGTTTTTCTCTAATAATAATAATAATAATAATAATAATAATAATAATAATAATAATAAATCTTTGAGTTTGCTTCTTGGGATGTGTAACAAAAAAAGTGGGGGATGGGGGGACGAGTCGGGTTCTGGATTTGAAGGCGTGATGCGAGTCGAACCAACAAAGATCAGGAGAGAAAAATAAAAACGGTTTGAAGAAAGTACAAAAAAAAAAAAAAACTCTTACCCCGAATTTTTCCCCCCCAAAAATAAAGGCAACATAAAATCCAACAGGAATCTCTTCCATAAAGGTTCAAAGATGCCCCTCTTGTTCCAGTGCACAACTCTTTAAAAAAAGCTATAAAATAAACAAAAACAAAAAACAACAGTACAAAAGTAAAGACTGCACGGTCGATGGTGACATCAAGTCAGACTGGCCTCCATGGACTTGATGGTGAGAAATAAAATGAAAAAAAAAAAGAAGTGAAAAGGTGAAAAATGTGTTTGTGCTGAAGAGGATGATGAGTTCAAGGGCCGAAGGAGAGAGGGTGAGGAGGACTATAAGAGTTTGTTTTAACCATCGTCACTATGTGTGTGTGTGTGTGTGTGTGTGTGTGTGTGTGTGTGTGTGTGTGTGTGTGCTTCAGCGACTGAAGTCCTGGCTCAGCTGGAGTCCGTTCACGTTTCAGGACGATCAGAATGGGAACAAGTTCACCTCGACCCCTCCCACTGGATAAACAAAAACAAAAGAGGCGACGGCAGAGGCGTGCAGGGAAACTGAATAAATAGGAGGAAAAACTGGAGTGGTCCAAGTGATCAAAGTGTGACTCCTGAAATAAAATAAAATAAAAAATACAGAGAGAAGATCGGACATGCAGAAGAGTGGAACGTCTTAGACAGAAGCCCCGCCCCCAGCAGGGTAGAGAGAAGACCACCGTCTGGTCAGCTCTGAGTCTCCGTACGGATCAGAACGCTTTGTAGTCTCAGAACCGGCAGCCCCAACTTTCAGACTTTAGTCTCGAAAACAATCATCTTTAGCTTACCTCATATTGCCCCGCCCCCCCCACATACGCCCCGCCCACCTGACAGCATCATCTCAGCCCGTTTCCCGCTCACAGTTTCAGCTCGTTGGCGATCTTTGAGGCAATGTTCTTGAAGGCGATGGACGTGCCCGAGATGCGCTTGAAGCGCACGCCGTTGAGGGAGAGGCGCGGCAGCTTGCACACCTCCATCTCCCACTGGACGAAGTCGTCGTGCGCCGGGTTGCCAGACATGCAGAGCAGCATGTAGCGCTCGCGCAGCTCGTACTCGCAGCTGTTGGAGTCGAGCACCTTGCGGATCTCGCGCATCATCTCCGTGGGCTCCATGGACGAGGTGGTCTTCATGGACCAGGTGAACCTCAGGGAGCGCGGCTTGGCCGTGTCCTTCTGGCTGGCGTTGGCTGGGGGAGTGCCAGTGCCACCTGGAGGGGGAGGGGTTTAAAGGATATTTTACACTATTTTACTACAAAGAGATGTTTAATTCATAATTATTTTACTGTAAATACAGGAAATTATGAATTAAACATCTCTTTGTAGTAAAATAGATGTTTTATTCATAATTATTTTACTGTAAATACAGGAAATTATGAATTAAACATCTCTTTGTAGTAAAATAGATGTTTAATTCATAATTATTTTACTGTAAATACAGGAAATTATTACATTTAAAGTCTTAAAAACGTCTCATGAATCTTTTGTCTCTTTTTTCCTGGCAAAGTTTTAAAATTAGCTAGAAAGAAAAAAGTAAAACATCTTGCACAATCAGTGCTTGGAACAGAAGTTGGGCAGTGGTGAGCACAACTAGCTCTGCTAATGCTAACTTGCTAAACAGATAAAAAAAATTTGCGGAAGCTAATGCTAACAGCTAAGATGACTGTTGTTAGTTTTCTATTGGTTTAATTTCAGAGAATGATAAAGGTTAATTAGTTGGAGAAATATGTTTGTGTAAAATGTATGAATTGTTTCTGCTCAAGAAGGAATTAAACCTTTATTGTTTTTCTTTTCTTTTTGTAAGTTTTTGTTTTTGGAAATTGAAGATCTTTTTGATTGAATTTATACATTTGAGAAAAAGGGGCAGAAACCATAAGATTTTTTTTTCTTTTTCTGCTACCTTTCATTTAATTTGTGATTTGTATTTTTATTTTGTTGTATGTAATGTGTTTTGTTTGTTAAATGAAATGAATAAATACTGTAATGATTTACTGAGAGAACAGAAATGATACCTTAAGTTAGCATTACATCAATAATTACTTTGTTTCTTTTACCGTCATACACATTAAATATGTTGATTTGTATTTTTCCTCCAAAGAGTTCAAACCTTTTTCGTGCAGACAGCAGGTTCTCCAAAATCTCTGGAAGGAGTCCTTTTCTCACAGTACTCTTTACAAACTGATCAGAGGTGGGAGTCTTGATGAAATCATCCGATGACAGTCTGCAGGCGCACAAACATATGCAACAAAAATGATTAGGCTCACTACAACTAATAGGAACCAAACGAATGAATGAAATTATTTGTTTAGAACAATGTGCAATTAAAACATAAACATAAAAACATTTAATGCATTGCACCAGATTTAGCCTAAGGCTAATGCAGCCTAGAAATAAAAAAA
>NW_013952610.1:425760-426952 GCF_001266775.1 Austrofundulus limnaeus
TTTATAAAAATAAATAAATAAATAAAAATTTGAAGATGGGTGCGACTATCTAGGGCAAATCAGCCAACCCTTTCAGAATAAAAGCATTTCATTGACTGAGTTTATTTTTTTTATAAGTACTGTTTGAAATTAGTCAAACCATATTTTATAGTTAGTCAACTTTTGTATTCATTAGTTAAATATTAAATGTTTTATTTCTTTTTGACGCTCTTAATTTGATATTTAGCTGCTAAAGATGCTATATGCTACACACTGACACATCCAGCACTGCTTGTAAGAGAGAATAGATTTTATTTAATTCAGAATAAATGGCATAAAAATAGACTTAAAATTAGCAGAACTTAATTTAGCGGGAGCTAATCGGTCTGCTAACGGTTTTCAAATTTAGCAAAAAAGCTAATCCACTAAAGGAGAAGCTTGTTCCACTGTTATCAGATTAGCAGAACTGTGCCCACCACTGGACTTGAGGAGGACTCTCAGCTGCTACCTCACTAAGTTTTAGCTTAATGTCTGTAAAACGGACCGAGCTGTAGCTACTTTTGTGTCTGAGAGTGTTGCTCAGCTGTGGCGGTCATCTTGTATTAGGTTGTTTACGTCTGGTACGTCCACTAAAGACCAGAGCTTCGTTAAAAACTGTTCATGAGATATTTTGCTAACACTACAAACATGAAGTTGGTTTAAAAAAATAGAAACAAGACGTACCGGTGTTTCCAGATCCCGGTGAGGAGTTGTTCTCGTCGTTGTTGGAAGAGGAGGAGAGAACACCGCCGGACGTCTTCTCCGACTTGTCGACGGCGCTGCTCAGAACGGACCTGCGGAGCGACGGGGGGGAGCGAGGGGTCGAACAGGAAGGAAGGAAAGAGAGGAGGAGAGGAGGTGAGCAAAGAGATGAAACCAAGGAGAGATAAAAAAAAACAGTCGGGACAAGAGGAGGGCGTGCAGAGGAGGAATCGAGAGGAAGAGCAAAAAAAATCATAATAATGAGGATGAATGAAGACGAGCTGAACTTTTAATCCTCCTGCTGCCCTCGGGTCAAAATGAGCAGCGAGGCCTCAGCAGGAGGGTTAAAGCACCTGTGTGTGTTTGTGTGTCTCAGATCAGGAGGAATCAGGTGAGGTTACACACAAGCACACAGTGCCTACATTCTGATTCTCTGCCCCTCACACACACACACACACACACACACACACAC
>NW_013952610.1:429441-432674 GCF_001266775.1 Austrofundulus limnaeus
GTCTTCGGTTTTGGACGTCCTTCGTCGCGGGGCTGTGACGTATGCGGCCGACGAATTCGACCTTCGGAGGACCCGTCCTGCCGTTTTGGACATAGCCCTAGTTGATGTCATCATTTACCCAGAATGCTTTGCGTGTAAATAAAACGGCCCCGTCCATGTGATATATTTTTAAACTTTTAGTTTAAAAATTATAAAAACTGAACATCCTACAATATTTTTACAGTTTTTATTTTACAGTTAAAGTATATGTTTATCATATAAAGTCTAATGTTACAACTAATCGGAGGATCCCTTTAAACCCATAAATGTGTTCCTCTAAACTAGAGGTGTCCAAACCTTTTCAGAAAGGGGCTAAATGAAAATCTATCCGAGGGCTGCGGGCCAAATGTAATTATATAAAACATGAAACTTTTTAGGTAAAAACCCTTTTATTTTTATAATTAAGCAAGCAGCCAGTGTAGTGGCCCATGTTTTTTTTTTTAGCCCGTGCTTTTGAAGAAAGCTAAATAAAATGCGTATTTGTGGCTTTATAAAATGGGAAAATCTTATCCCTAATACGCTTCAATAAATCAGTAAATCAGTGACATCGATTCAGTCAGAGCCTTCCTGTAAATATTTTTACCTTTTAACTAAATAATGGTTTACTTCATGTCAAACCTGATACAGATCCTCAGAATAACATCAGAGAATGTTAACAGATTAACAGGTTAAGTAGAATGGAACCAGCTCGGAGGAGTTCACAAAGCAAAAGAAAACTGGACGTTTTAAAACGAGCCAAACTGGAACAGAACGAGATGTTCTGGAATAGATCACAGTTTGACAAAAAGAACAACAAAAAAATAAATAAATAATAAATCTCGGAGTGGAAACTTCGGATGAAGGACGGAACAGAACGGTCGGCGTGGCGAGAGCGAGACCTGAAGGATGTTAGGAGCCAGTAATGATCCCAGAACTGAGCTTCACCTATATTAGTACCTTCAGATGGTCCGTTGCACACACGCACACACACTCCTGTTTATAAATACACACACATCCACTCTCACAGCAGCAGACGGGACAGGAAACCAAAGTGACAAACACACACGACAAAGACAACAGCGTGGAAGTGACAAACTCAACAGCTTTTAGATCCAAAACGGATTCTGTGGGGATATTTCCTGCTGCCTGAACAACAAAAAGAACATTTTTAACACCTCCAACAATAAGAGTTTAACTCTAACTATAACCACAGGCTACAGGAAGTGGATAAAGAAAATTAAATAAGAGATATAGAGGAGAGGAATGTTAAATATCTCCCCTTTAATGATTCATCTTAATATGAAGGGTTACAAAGGAGACTCTAAAAACACTTCTCTAAAATCTTATTATATTTAAACACAAATAAACCTTACAGATAATTATTCTCCCTCCTGATTGTCCAGTTACAGAGTAAATAACTGATAAACAGTGAGAAGTTTATTAAATCTAACAGATACAGTACACAGTTGACCAGCAGGTGGAGCAATGGTACGCTCACACCTGGAGAACTGCTCCTCCTGCTGGTTAAAAGCTAGAATGCAGCTGGAGTTTTCCAACATTATTCATGTGTTTCTGGCTTTTTCCCCAAATGAGAGTCACAGGTGCGTATGAACGTGTGACACCAGGTGTGTGTTCATGCGAGGAATGCTCAGAACGTGTGTGTGTGTGTGTGTGTGTGATGACAGAATGAAGTCAAAGCCATCCAGGTCTGCTGCTGTTGTTAGAGAGCCGCTGCCAGAGTGAGAGAACAGATGAATGGATGGAGGCTGGGGAAAAAAAAGAAGAAGAGTGCAGCCTCCGGGTGACAGAAGTAAATAAATAAATAAAAAGGACTGAAACGCTGAAGCCCCGTCCCTCCTGGGTCCTCTCCTCAACCCGGCTTCCAACCCAAACTACAACCCACTAAAACAGGAGATCTGCTGACGCCTCGACCTCAGGAAATCTACCGGAGTGATTAAACACGGAGATGAGATGGGGTGATGGTTTGGAAGGTGTTAGCCTGGATTAGCAAACATTTAGGGTTACACAGCTACAGGACTGTGTAAAGGTCTTGAGCCAGTCCTCATCTTTTAATGTTTCGCTTCCAAGGAGCAGAGGGTTTTTTTTTTTTTTTTGGAGTTTTGTCATTTTACCCGAACATTTTCAATGCTTTTGCTGGTTCGTCCTATAAATTATTAGGAGATAAACGGACTTCTAGACTTAAATATTGAAGTGCCTTTGACACGCATATCCTTCAAATACAAAAAGGTCAAAGACAACATCTTTATAATTAAAAAAACGTATCTATTTTGTCATATAACTGGCAGATTTTCTTTCGAACTTGGCTCAGCCACAGTGAAACAGGAAGTGACATCAAAGGGGAATTCTATATAAAAAAAGAAAACTCTCAGGTCTTTGTTTAATGAAGCAATATTATTTTAACTGAAAATTTCTTTCTGATAGAGATTCAAAATAATCTGAAAAACATCAGATTTTTCTCAGCAGTCTGTGTTGTAGCAACGCTCTGTTTACATTCAGACATTCCCCTTTGACATCACTTCCTGTTACTTCACACGCGAATATCTCAACAACTGTTCACCTCAAAAGTATGACATTTTGTTACAATAAATCCATTAATGTTATCTTTTCAAAAATGCATTTATATTAATTACAAAAAATTGATGCCATAGGAACTTTAAACCTTGTTAAACCTTAAACCTATTTAAATTAGACCTTTAGCTACTTCACACTAAAGCACCCACCAGTGAGATAATGACATGCTAGCAGCTGGTCATAAAGACATAATTTGTCCCCATTTCTTTAGTTGAATTAATATTATTATTTTCAGGGTTGGGACTAACACAGTTTTACAGATAAAATAGTATTTTAGCTCCAACAAACTGCTTCCCAAAGAGCCGTTAGCTAAAAAACACACATCAGGGCAACTTAACTGTACAATGAGCAATTTTATTTGACTTAATTTAATATAAAAATTCATCGTAAATCAATTATACATTTTTTAATTTATGATTAAGTGCATTTAAATAAATGTATTAAAAAGGTACAAAACAGTACAATCAAGAGTTGTGTTTGCAGACTGGGTTTTTCATAGATTTTTCATTGAACCTAACTACTTGTAGTTTGCAATAATCCTTGTGGTATATATTTTTTCTTTCCTGATTTTTCAAGCTCAATTATCAAGAACAATTTAATTGGCTAATTTTGTAATATATATA
>NW_013952610.1:432699-438669 GCF_001266775.1 Austrofundulus limnaeus
ATATATATATACATACAAACATAAATCCAGTTCCATAAAAAGCAATACTGTACGGTACGTGACACATGCCATGCGTTTGCCGTGTTTTTTCCTCCACTTTTTCCTAAAGTCACGACTTTAGATCCTGTTTATCTGCTGTAAATCATTTTTCAGGGCTGAAACATTTTATTCCTGTTAATGTTTCTATTTTTTTTAATACCACTTGCAGCACAGAACGCTGCCAAGGTCAGGTACCAGAACTGGAAAAGAGTGAAAAAGCATCAAAAGTCCAAAGTAAAACTCAGACCAGGATCACTTTAAAGCAGCTGAGCTGAATCCTGGTCCTCCAGGACTGGTGTCCTGCAGGTTTTACTTGTTTCCCCGGCTCCAACACACCTGTTCCAGTGACTGATTTACCTGTTCATGTCTGTTAATCGCAGGCTCACTCACATCGGGTGTGTTGGAGCAGAGAAACCTCTAAAACATGAAGGGTTACAAGATCTGGCAGCTTGGAAGCAAAACGTAAAAGACTTTCAGAGCTGTTTAAAACTTCTGCACAACACAGGACAGATTAATTGCATGAGTCGCTACAAAAAGGGAGGTTGTTTTGGTATCGGGACGGCCCACTAGGACCGAAATTTAGGACTTGACGGGGCGTGTGAGCTCACACACAGTCTGCCTGGAACATGAATGGAAAACAGGGTGAGGATGAGGTGGGTGGGAAGGACGGTGGCGGGATGAAGAGGAAGAACGACGAAGGGTTATTGTAGGGCGTGATGATGATGATGATGAATTGCCATGGTGAGTGAGTGAGAGGGATGTTAGTACAAAAGATAAACAATAATAATAAAAAAATGTCCAAAAACACGGCACTCAAAATCAGAAGGCTCAAAAAAATAAAAATAAAAATAAGGAGCCAAACCACAGGGAAAAAAAGGAAGGTTCAAGGCACAAAAGGAAAATCTCAACAAAAAGCTGCACGAAACACCAAAAAAAGTGGAGGAAGTATATATATATATATAATATATATAAAGAGAGTATACGTGGATATATATCAAGGGGTTATGTTTAACGTTAGGTTATGTTGCCTACCTTCTTGGAAACCTGAACGAGAGATTTCTACAAAAACAAAAGAGGGATAAAGAAAGAAAGAGAAAAAAACGGATGTATAAAAACGGTTTTCTGTAAAAGACAAGCTGCCCTCAGAGTAGCACTTTTAAAAGAATTTAAAAAAATCTAAATAACAAGATTGAATCAGCAACAAACATGGGAAGAATCTTGTGCCAGCAGGAACTGAATTTGAATCGCTCAGATTGAATCTGTAGATGAATAATTTGAAATTGAAGGCATTGGTTTGAAAATGAATTTCACTAAATTTAAACTGAATTTAATGATTTGAAACTAATTTTAAAGTTTTGAATTTGAATTAATTTGCTTTGAAACTGTATTTTGGTTTATTAAAATTTTAGTTTGACTACTTTCACTTTCAGTTCAAAAATTCAGATTTTTGTGTCCCACATCCTGGTCCTTGTGAAAGCCAGCCAGAGTAATCAAACACAGATCCACAGATTTACGTTCTACACTGGTAAATCTTCCTTCTGTAATGCAACAAAGTTAATTCAATCCACTGTAAAAGTGACAAAAACTAAGTTATTTTATGCGGTGATTAATTTTCACCTTTAGACAATGTTACATTTACATCCTGTCATTATGGGATTTTCGCAGTTGGAGCGTAAATCTGTGGATCTGTGTTTGATTACTCTGGCTGTCTTTCTCAAGGACCAGGATTTGTGGCACAAAAGTCTGAATTTTGGAACTGAAAGTGAAAGTAGTCAAACTGAATTTTTAATTGAACCAAAATACAGTTTCAAAACAAATTAATTCAAATTCAGTTTAAATTTAGTGAAACTCATTTTCAAACCAATGCATTCAATTTGAAATTATGCACATTCAGATTCAATTGGAGCAATTCAAATTCAGTTCCTGCTGGCACAAGATTTATCCCATAAATAAAAGACAAAAACCTAAACAGAACATCAGAGTTACTGCTGAGTGTTTAAATGTTGGGATTAGAGGTGAACAAACATTATTAGAGGCCGTTCTGTGGGGAAAATTTAATCAAGTATCCCCTCCTTTTCTTTTTTCTCTTTAATGAAATGACTCCTCCACACACGCAGCAGACCGGGCTGTTCCTGAAAAGAAGTGTTTGTGAGGTGAAAAGTTCAACCGTGACAGAAAAATCAAAAAATCAAAAACACACAAAGACACGATTAAAAGCAACAACTGAATCTTTAAACATCAAACAAATAAAGAAATAAAACTCTTCACACGCAGAGACAGAAACCAGAACAACACAGTGATGGTTACGAGACATTCCAGGAATCCTCGTGTGTTTGTGTCGAGGTGTCCCCACCGGCGGTATTTATAGTGGTGGGAAAAGTGATATCTCCGGCGTAACCATGGATACTGTCGCCACGGAGCTACACTATCTGTGAGTGGGAGGCCTGGAGAGTGGCTGTACGTCCGCCTCCTCCCCACACGCACACAGCCGGTCTCTGCACCCCCCACCAGAGGACACGCTGTCCACGTGAAGCCCCTCCTGACCCTTTAACCCGACTTTAACCTCCACAGCTGATGGACTGATGCAGACCCTGACCTCAGAGGGACAGCTCGCTCGTTTTAACGAGACGTTTCTGAGCAAAACATCACAAACAATTAGCAGCTCGCTCTCTGAACGATCTCCGTTTGATAAAAAATAGAATTTAATCCTGACAGAAGTGACGAGCTAAAGGCTAGTCCGAGTGATCTCAAAGCAACTTCATCCAAAGTTTCACAGCAGTGAAAGAAAAAAAAACCTGTTTTATAAACATTTACGTTGTCAAATTTCATGGTTGTTTATAAAAAAAAAAGCAAAGGCGACAGGAGCTAGCTGTAGCACTTCCATTAGGAGTTAAAGTTTGGAAAGTTTTTAAATCTAAAGAAATTAATTTAGAGACTCTTTTATGCTGCGTGGTTAGCGTAGCTTCTATTTGTGTTTTCACATCTTTTCATCTTGTCTTTTTGCTGAGACCTGTCGAAGTACCAGTTGAAGTTATCAGGTGACTGAATATAATCGTGACTTTCAAAATGTTTGATTTGTGTAGAAATCTCCAGAGTTAAACACAATGCTAATAGTGTCGGGTTTCCTGTGACGTTTTCAATGTTACGTTAGCGTCGATGCTAATTATCAATCAGCAGCTTGTGATTCCAGGAGCTATCTACAACAGGTAAGATACTGTTTATAACTTTTCCACAGAACATCACCGCAAAAGATACAAGCTGTCCCCTTAATTTATTTATCTTTGTCTTTTATAAAAATGGCAAAAATCACTCAAAGTGAGCAAACAGAAACATCATTTTCACCTCTTAGCTTGTTATTTCCCTCCTCGTCCACTTCCTCACAGCCTCGCTCGTAAAACAGACTCCATTTTAACCCTTCCATCTTACTTCCTCTGTTGTGCATCTTCTCACGACCTCCTCAGATAATAACCAGCCTCACTGCTCCTCTTCCTCACCGAGCTCCTTTCCCTTTGTTCACTTACACCAATAAAACTAAAGTCACAAATAAAAAATGCTCCCTAAAAAGATGCAGCTCATTTTATGTTGATAAACTATGATTTGTTAAAACATGAACACAAGACCATGCATTACTTATTTAAAACAAACCATATGGTTCAAGATAAAAGAAATGAACCCCTTTAGCCTTTGTTTGACCCACAGTTTAACTCCTGCAGTCTGAACTGAACACACAAGCAGAAAAGGGACCGCAACCAAAATGACTGCCTCGTCACAAACTGCTGCTGCGACCAAAATTACAGGGATGGCACGGCAGCTCCCTTCCTCTTTTAGCAGAGTTACAGATCAGCACTCGTTTAGATGTGGATGAGATCAGCTCCTTTAAAATAAAAACACACAGATAGGACTGTGATGACGGAGCAGAGAGGACAATGTTTCTGAAATAAAAGGACTCCTGAAACGTCACAGTGGATTCAAAGGTTAATAAAGAGAAGTCAGCTGTTAGCCTGAATGTTGACTTCTTTATTTCTGCATCCTTTGTTATTTTAACTACCTAAACATAAATTTCTGCATCCTTTGTTATTTTAACTACTTAAACATAAACTGCTTCAGGAAACTGACTTCATTTTGTCTTATGTCACTTTTAGCTCAGAGCTACTGTGTTTTGCTTATTTTAGCTGCTATTTGTTAATTTTATTTTAGTTTATATTTCATTCTTTTAGCTACAGTTTTGCTAACAAAGTTTTTTCGACTCTTTCTGGATTGCCAGTTTTAGTTACTGCTTTGCTGCCTTAAGCTTTAAGCTACAGTTCTGCCACCTTTAGCTACAATTCTGCTGCTTGTGGCTACCACTTTGTTGAATTCAGCTACTGTTCTGCTGTCTTTAGCTACAATTCTGTAGCATTTTGCTACTGTTATGTTGCTATTAGCTAATGTTATGCTATTGACAACTGTTTCTTTTTTTGCCTTTAGCTAAATTTCTGTTGCTTTAGGCTACAGTTCTGCCACCTTTAGCTACAATTGTGGCTTTCGGCTACTGCCATTAGCAAAAGGTCTGCTGTTTCAGCTACTGTTCTGCTGCCTTTAGTCTACATTTCTGCTGCCTTCAGCTACTGTTCTTCTGTTTTTAGCTACTGTTCTGCTTTTAGCTAAAGTTCTGTTGCTTTAGGCTACAGTTCTGCCCACCTTTAGCTATAATTCTGCTGCTTTCAGCTACTGTTCTTCTGTTTTTAGCTACAGTTTTGTTGCCTTTAGCTACAATTCTGCAGCTTTCAGCTACAGCTCCACTGGTTTTAAGCTTTTAGCTTGTGTTCAGTTTGCTGTGTTACGTTTTGTTTAGCCTTTGTTTGGCTACTTTTACCTGGCTGTTTCAGCTTCTTCAGCTGCCATCCAGTACTCAACATTCACACTGTATTTTCACAGACAACACAGCCTCTCTAACTTGACCAGACTTTCCTCTTCTTCCTCACTTCCTTTTTTTGTTCTTCCTGTTTTGTTGTTTTCTTCCTCTGCTTTTCAAAACATCACAAACACAAAGAACCTGAACTCTTCAGGGTTTTTACTCACTTGCGAACAAACTTGGAGGTGAACTTGCTGAAAATCCCCGTGGCCCCGTGCGTCCTCCGGGCCTGGCTGTTGCCGTGCGACAGCGACGGGGAGGCGGGGCCACCGGAGTAGGTGGAGCCTTGCTGGTCCCGGGCGCCGCGCTGCTGCCCCGCGTGGAAGGTGCTGCGGATCACCCCGCCTCTGGGGAAGTTGGTTCGGTCCGAGACGGTGGCGCTGCTGATGTTGTGGGCCGACGGGGAGGCGCCGGGCGCCCGCTGCGACGCACCACTGCAGGAGGGGCAGGAAGTGAAGAAAACAAAAACGATGAAGGTGAAAGTGAAGAGTAGGAGGTGATAAATGGAAAAAAACAATTATATAAATAAAAGAGAAGAAGTAAAATGTGGAAGAGAAACACTGACAATCAAAATGAATCAATATTTGATGTGGTAGAACTATTCATTTCATACTGCAGTTTGGACAAGTTTGTTTCTCTAATGTTCTGATTTGAAATGTGGCAGGTGGTGGTTTACATTTCTTTAAGGAAAGCCAGAGCTTTAGTTTAAAGGGATCCAAGATTAGTTGTAACATTAGACTTTATTTGATAAACATATTTTAACTGTAAAATAAAGACTGTAAAAATACTGTATGCTTAGTTTTTGTAATTTTTAAATATATTTTAACACGGACGGAGCCATTTTATTTACACACAAAGCATTCTGGGTAAATGATGACATGGATAGGTCCTTGGTGCGAGGCTACTAGCGAGCTATATCCACCCTGAAGGTTAATCGTGGACAATATCTGATGATCGACTCTTTTAAATGAAACCAGAGAGCGTTGACAGTGTGCTAGCGCCAAAGCTATATTGCCTTATATGTATTAGCTCGGCGC
>NW_013952610.1:439040-445592 GCF_001266775.1 Austrofundulus limnaeus
ATATTGTCCAAGATTAACCTTCAGGGTGGATATAGCTCGCTAGCAGCCTCGCATCAAGGACCTATCCATGTCATCATTTACCCACAATGCTTTGCATGTAAATAAAATGGCCCCGTTTGTGTAATTTAATTTTAAATTTTTAGTTTAAAAATTATAAAAACTGAACATCCTACAGTATTTTTACAGTCTTTATTTTACAGTTAAAATATATGTTTATTAAATAAAGTCTAATGTTACAACTAATCATGGATTTCTTTAAAGGCAACGTGTCTCAAAGTCATCATGAAGCGAAAAGATTTTAGTTTTCACATTGAAATGTGGCACAAGCTCCCCTGCAGCAGGCAGCAAACGAAAACGACAACAAAATAAAAACGTTTAAGGTGTAAAAACAAGCAGGATGAGATCCTTCTATCAAAGTCTCACGTTGCCTCAAACATACAGTTTATATTCCATATTGTATCTGATCAAATGTTTAAAATGCAGGTTGAAGTCTTTCTTTAGTTGAGTATTTGTTCAAAACAGGATCAGACACATTAATATAAACATGTGTGTGTGTGTACACACACACACACACACACACACACCTTACCAACTTTTATAAAGTGTTTGCAAACTCAACACCTGCTGGTTCGTTATAGGTCTTCTAAGAACTGGAGGATTTTCCTCTTACCAGGAAAAAAGGGGTTTAAAAAGCAAAAACCTGCTTATCAGCAGAAATGTGGAGGTACACACACACACACACACACACACACACAAAAAAAAAAAAAAAAAAAAAAACCTGCCCGGCCTGATCTGAAGTGTCTGACTGTTCAGTTTTGGTCCAGCAGGTAAAAGTGCAACATGACAGTGGCAGCTTGGCCAAAGACGAGTTGTGTCAACACTTCCTCACACTTTCCTGAACTCTGCTGTCTACTTCCTGGCTGTTGCTAGGTAACCACAGGGTCTGAGATGGCCAGTTTTAGAAAAGCTGCTCGCTACGATTAAATGCAGCGCTGTGCAAAAGTCTCAAGTCGGCCCTACTTTTTTGAAAATATACTTATGTAAATATACTTATAAAAAAAAGTAGTGAAATTTCTTTGTAACAATGTTTCTTGGCAATAAATCTTATACCATTGAAAAGCCTGTTAATTTTAGTTTTAAATGGTGCCACATTTGTAAGGAACATGCGTTTGTGCGATGAGCTGTTGAGCTGAGCATGTGGGTTGTGTGCATCAAAATCCTGTCAATCAGATGCCTGGTATAAGATTTATTGCCAAGATGTGTTGTAACAACAATAAAACAATCAACCAAACATTAATTTCATTACTTTTCAAACTTTTTTGTAATCGCTAAAAAAAGAAAATACTTTTCTTTGCGGTTTTTTGAAGGTCGTTCAAGATTTACCCTTGGATTTGAGTCGATTTAGAGAAATTTGTGAACTCAAAAACGTAACGAGACTGACAGCGGAGCAGTTTGTTAAATGAATCAGAGGAAAAAAAAAGACTTCTTACATCGATTCCCTCATTAATGAGAGAAATAAAATGTTGGCAGCAGGTTGCATCTTTGTGCCGGAGTTTATCATGATGTAAATAAAAACACGGAAAAAAACAGCAAGAGCAAACATTTCACTTTATCCAGTTTTCTCCTTTCTGTGCAGGACTGATGATGATGACGATGATGACGATGGTGATGATGATGATTTAAAGCTGATTTGAGGAGGTGCGTGTGTGTTTGAGTGTGTGTTTTGAGAAACACAAAAGACTGACACTTGCCTGGGCCGTGGTGCGTGCAGGTCAGAGGGGCATGGATGATTGGAGGAGGACAGGGACTTGTTGTGGCGGGGACGCGAGGAGGAGGAGGAGGACAGGACGGCAGCAGCTGAGGCAGTGGAGGCTCGGGAGCCCGGAGTGTTTAGGCTGGGAGGGGAGGGGGGATGGAGGGAGGAGGAGGAGGAGGAGCAGCAGGAGGAACGCCCCGCCCGAATCATCCGTCCAAACACATTCGCAGGGATCCAGCATCCACATGAAGACAAACACAGGCGGGCGAGGGGGGCAGGTGGGGGTGTGTGAGGGCGGGCGGGGGAGGCGAGGTGGAGTATGGTTAGAGGCAGCACTCATCAAAACATTGTAAGGGAGGGAGGAGGGGGGGACAGCAGAGAGACAAGAGGAAGAACAGGAAGTGCAGCAAACAGAACAGAGTTGGTCTTCTTTTATCTCTGTGGTTCCTCAAAAAGAAACCGAACCACAAACTGAGGGCAACTGCCTCTGTGTTTTCATCATCTCTCTCTTTTTTTAGTCTAGTTAACAGAAAACACAAAACAGAACAAAAAACGTACACACACTTTCCTCTGGCTGAGAAACTTGTGCAAGAAGACGAAAGACAAAGCATAAAGTCCAAAGCAAAGAAACCAGAGGAATTTAAGGGCAACAATAAAATACTAGAAGAACTCTTTAAAGATCTGAAGAATTAACTTCAACTTTACGAATTTCTTCACTCCGTTTCACTTCATTTATGAATTTTATTCTGTTTTATTTTATATAGATTTTACCTTTTGCTTTAATGAATAAATAAAGATTTAAATGTAAAAAAATAAAAACTCGTCAAATCACGGTTTGGTCAAACTCCGCCCACATTCCAACCTGCACAAATTACAGTTTGGACAAACACATTAAGAAACTCCCCCTATCTTTTGGGACTGCCCAAAAATTAAGACGTTTAGGGAGAACATTAAGCAGAAGACTGAGGATATTCTAAGGACAAATCTTTCCATGGACGCTTTTATTTCTGCTGGACATAATTCAAGGATTTACTCACTACAGAACGTTACATTTGGCACATTCTGATAGGAGCTGCAAGAAAGACTATTACCCTGAACTGGATAAAGCCCTGCCCACCAACTGTTGCTCAATGGATGCAAAGACTGAAACATGTTTATATGATGGGAGTGCCTGACTGCCCAATTACAGAAAAAATTAAAAATAAAAACAAAATAAAATAAAATCCGCAAAAATGGTCACAACTGCCTATTTCATTTGACTTGCTTTTATATGTTGCATAATTCTGCATTTGTGTGTCTATTAGTTGTTTTGGTGTTTGTTTATTGAGCCCAATCTCAACAACGTTTTGTTTTTTGTTGTCTGTAAATTGCAATTGTTGACACACTTTTGAGGCAAAATGCTTTTATAGGTTTATTCAAAAGGACATTCAGTAGTTATTTTCCACAGAAGCAACACTAACAGATCTGAACTGGGCCTTTAAAGTTGCTCTGAGCTTTGTAAACCTGACCTGCGTTGTTACTTGTGTAAAGCACCAAACTTCTTCCTCTTCTAACCTTCCTCATTTTGCACCACAATCCAAACCTTTAAGTTCTATTTATACTGTAAAATATTTAAAACCACTTCCTAGAACCAGAAAGCTCGCTACGGAGCTCTGCAGATTTCACTAACCGGGTTTAGTCCGAACACAAAAAACAAAAACACAGTCAGGGACAGAGGAGAGTGGTACCAGAGGCAGGGCAGAGAGAACTGGCAGCCAGAGTTTAACCAATGAAAGCTCATTACACAGAATATAAACACACAGCTGGAAAGAACAGTTTCTTTCTGACAAGGATTAGAAAAGCCTGATGGAATCACCTGACAGGGTTTACATGTGTGTGCATGAACTGTTTACATGTTTTAGTAGAAACGCCCATTAAAAGAGCAGCATCAAGACCATATATTGCCAGAAAGAGTTAATATACCATCACAAGTCTGTCTAATCTTCTTAGAAAAAGAGAGGCAAGGAAAATAGAAATAAGAAAGATTAATATAAAGACAAGAGGAAAACGGAAGGCGCCAAAGGAAAAAAAAAGTGTGTGACTTTGGGTCCAGAGGGATAAGAGCTCAGACACAGATAAAAGAAGACCAAATTAAGAACAATAAAAAAAAAGAAAACACAGAGAGAGAGAGGGGTGGGTGGGGTATAACAAGTAAAACAGCCCAAACTTCAAAGCATCAACGATGGTATAAAAAAAAGCAACTTTAAAATCAAAGCAGATAACCACTAAGTTAGCAGAGCCTATCAAGGCTAACAGACCCACAGAATTAAAAACAAAAGCAATGATGACTCAGATGACCTCTGCAGCACCAGGAAGTGAGTAAGACAGGTCAAATTCGTTCAAATAACCCAAATAAAGCACTTTGCTGGAGACAAAAGGAGGTCATCTGAGACTGACAAGTAATGAAGCATTATGAACACTGCGTCACATTTGCAACGATGGTTTAATGTTTATGAAGAAGCACACAGAGCATAATGGCTGGTTAGACATGGCTGTATGTGTGGACAGGCAGGAGTTGCGTAATCCCAGAATTTAGTGCTTGGTCTAATCCGTGCCACGAATTTAAAATTGAAAATATTGGAAAGGCCTTTTGTTTTTGCTTTCATAGTTCAGACCTTCAAAATCTGGTTGTTAACAATAAATATCTTAACGGTTGCAGATAGCTCCCTGAACGACCTCGGTCCACAGAAATAAGGTTCGACTCAGAGACTGACGAGCTAACGGCTAGTCTGAGCAAACTGTATTGCTGTCGTCTTAACTCCAATTTCAAAGAATTTACTGTCTTTAATGTTGCCTTACACAGGTATTCATACAGAATGCTATGATTAGCTGCAGGCACAAATAGCAGCAGCAGCTAGCTGTAGCACTTTTAGTGCAGCCTGGGGTCCTTCCAGTAGGAATAGAAAGACAATTCTGATAGAATACCAGTATAATGCAACATTTACATAAAAGCTTTATAACCCATCATTCACACAAACTGATATATTTTTGAGATTTGAGTTGTCTTAAGAGGTTTTATGGAGGTGATTTTTGGTTTTTATTATTCAATCAAACAAAAGTAACTTCAATCAATCAACAATGATAATAACAATAATAATAATAACAATAACAATAATAATAATATAATAACTGCCCTATTGGTTAATGTGGACTGAAGGAAATCGCATCAGTCCACACTAACCAACAGGGACACGTCTTACATAATTCCTCCTTAGGCCCCGCCCCAGATGTTCATGTTCTGAGTTTCTTGTTTGGTTGAAATCATTTTTTTGGTTAAAATAATGTTTTTTTTAATTGGTTGATATTATTGTCCTTTTTTAATGATTTTTTTTTATTGAAATATATGTTTTGATTGAAATTAAATTTTTTGATTGAAACTGCTTTTTTGTTTGATTGAATAATAAAAACATAAACCTCCATAGACAACAATACATTTATGTTGGACCAGCACTTAGGTCTAAAGCTCTGGGGTCACATGAGGCGGTTTATCCCATCCATGAAACTTTCAGTCAGATTAGATTTACCTTTCTAATTTTTGTTTTTGTCTTGAATAAACTGAACTATTTTCATGTTTATGTTTAAGACATTAAGGCTCCAACTTAAAGCTTTAATTTTGTCAGAGAGAGTTCATTGTTTTAATCATTTTCTACAAACGTAAGAAAAACTGAAAAGGGTTAACATAATAACTAATAATTTTCTTGTACATAACCATTCTTTTCTTTTAGCCTACACAATCAAATAATTGAAAAATATTAATGTTTGTTTGTATATAAAGTTGTCTAAATAGTTGATCTTAATTTTATTAGTTGGTTATATTTTGAGGCTGTAAACAAATTGTATGTATTACCCATTGTAAAGGTTGCAGACCTTCAAAGAGCTATCTAGAACAGGTAAGATGATTATTAACATTTCTTCAGAAGCTACTTTAAAAGATCTGAACTATCACTTTAACTAAAGAGACTCCACTGCAGACAAACCTTATTTTTGTCTGAACTGGAGAGGTTCAAAGTGGCAGAGGAAGAGAGGAGAGGTGAAAACTAGATTTAGGAAATGAGTGTGTCCCAATCCAGAAAAAGAAAAAGGGGAAACCTGTATTCCATTTTTTTTTTTCCGGCCAAGGATTGTTTCCCTCGAACTCCCTGCTCCAACCGGCGGGCCTCCATGTGACCATTGTGGATCTGTAATCTGTAATCTAGCGGAGGTTTGGCCTGATTTTCAGGTCCAGGAGGGCTTACCCCTCCCTGAGCCAGCTGGCAGCGCTCCGGCGAGCGCCAGCCAAAATGTGGGGATCAGTGACGGACACAGCTGTGAGGCCGCTTCATTCACAAACCATCAGGAGCGTGTTCCTGTTCTGACTGTTTACCCTCGTCTTTAAAAACCACACCTGATATTTGTGTGTCTGCGTACCTGTCCTTGCCGTTCTGGATGCCCTGGCCGAGCGTGGCTCTCTCAGCCAGCGGGGAGGTCCGACTGCGACTGGTACCGGTGGACAGGATACTATTCTGAAGAGGGAGACGCAAAATATAAAATGTCAGCAGCGAAAAGGTCCCAATCAGACAGGATTAAATTACATAACACTGATTTAATCAAGACCTAATTAAACCTGAAGGGGATTTCGTCTTTAGTTATTTTTCTGAAGCTTGCCTATTTTACCACTAAAATCTTGCTTAACTTGTCATTTTAAGACTCCACACTCCTACACACACACACACACACACACACACACACACACACACACACACACACACACACACACA
>NW_013952610.1:445602-448715 GCF_001266775.1 Austrofundulus limnaeus
GTGTGTGTACACACACACACACACACACACACACACACACACACACACACACACACACACACACACTTCATGTTGCCACCAAAGCCCACGTATAAATAAGAATCAGTTCAAACACAGACCTCAGAGTGAGAGATAGGAGGAAGCAGTTTGTTGAAACATTTATATGTCAAAACGTTTAGCTTATTCAGGAGATGAGTGCTGTGACTTTTTTTTAAAATTTATTTAAAAATTACTACCCCACAATGGTTGCTTCAACTACTTGCTTTTATATTTTTCTTATTCCTTTTGATACTTTTAGCTTTTAATGAATCATTTGCTACAATAAGATTTTAGCTACTGTTTTGTTAATTTTACCAAAAATATTTTGCTATTGTTAGCAATTATTTTGCTCATTTTAGCTTATAGCTAGTGTTTCTGCCTCGCCAGCAACAACAAAATTGTGTTATTTTATTTTTTATTTTTTTATTTTTAGTACTTACCCAGTATTTTGGATTATTTTCTGGATTTTATATTTATTTATTTATTCATTCATTCATTCATTGACTAACACCACTGAGACAGACTTCCTCTCCCAGTTAAAACACCAGTTCTGGTAACCGCTGACAGTAGAACAGTGGAGTGTGTTGTTCCTGCACAGCCACATTCATTATACAAATGATAACAACATGTTATGGTCACATGATGGCTTTCCTTCTGATGGTATGGCTGCACTTCAGACATGTTCTAATGGTTTTCACCAGCAGATACAAATATTACAACTAGCTGTGCAAATCTAAAGTATGATCAGAATAAATTTGACAAGATCTGAAAATGGCTTCACAAAATGAAGACAGTAGATAAAAGTGTGGCAAACTTTGTCTGTTAATCAGCACTTATTAAGTTTAATGTTTAACTAGAATTACTGTTGATCTTTGAACTTGTCAGATCATATGCTGGGGAAAAAGTGACTTTCAAAATAAAGGTCAATTTCTTAAAAAACCTGACAGAGATCAGTTGATTTAATATACGGTTGTTCATTTTTATACTTTATTTTTTTCAGCTGAGATAAATTGAAGCTTTGACCGTCAACTGTTTCAGAAAACTTGAGATATTAACAGATGTTTCTGCTGATCTAATAAAAGTAAAAACATAAATGTAGTTGATCTGTTGGTGTCAGGACTCACAGTGGAAGGCGTGGCGCTCTTCTTGCGGTCAGACGACACCAGAGGGCTGGCTGGCACCTTGGTAGTGGAGCTGCCTGATGAACTTTTCCTCCCAGAATCCTCCACTCCAGATCGGTTGTCTGACTGACCTCCTCTCTTGGAGTAGGAGGAGCCTAAAAAAACAAGCACACAAATAATAAAAAGTAAATCCTAAACTCTGACACCACCTCCTTCATCTCATTCTGTCATTTTATTTTTAATTTTAACCTCTGCATCCATTTCCCTCCCAACACACTCACCCTGCTCAGTGGTTCTGCGGTTCTGAGGCTTCTGGTTGGATGACACGCTGCGCTGTACCTTAGAGAGACAAGACAACTTTCAGTCAACTATTCTTGTTAGTATTTAGACACGTTCAAATCAAAAAATAATATAAAAAATAATGTTTACAGATGATTTTTATACATAAAGCTTCTAAAATAAACTTAAAACAAAACCCAATGAGTAAAATGAGCGACATTAGCAGTGATTTAAATTGAAGATATAATAAAAAGTTTAAAATAAGATATCTGAAAACAGACAAATCAAATGTCATCATTGGTGTTTCGTGAGGTTTCATACCTTGTGAGGTGGGGAGGGGGCATTTATGGTGCTTAAATCACTTCCTGGCCGTGGCTTAAGGCAACCTTCATCCAGCTGAGTGAGAAAAATAAACAAGCTTTTAATGTATATCAGAATAAAGCAGATATATTAAAGTGTAGATACAAACTAAAAATAAAAAAATATATATTTTCTGTAAAAATGAATGCTGAGTTCTGAATAACTTTGCTAAAGAAGCTACAATCAGCTGCAAACTGAATGTAACAAAACACTACAGAATGCTAAACTGTAGCAGTAACACAACTGCTCCTGTTACTCCTGCTACTCTATTACACGACACAAAAACAAAGGTAAAAAATATCTGTATCTGTTTAGCACAAGGCGGTATGACGGTATACCACAGTATTAAAACATGGTGACGTATTTAAAAATGATGACTGTATATTAATCACATGAGGCGATGTGCCAAATGAAAACTGGGACACAAACATTCGAGGCTCTTTCAGAATGAGGAAATAACTAACGGCACAAAGACTGGATGAGTGGATGCAGCAGCGCAGACATGACGAATTATTTTGAAAATTAAAACCCCAAAAAAGAAGTAATTGGAGGTATTTTGATTTCTTCAACATAAAAAGGCTGCTTTTTATGTCTGCTGCTCTCAGACTGAGTGACAAAATGTCTGTTTTTTTCCCACACCTCTCTCTGCCTCTAGAATGTGCATGTAAAGCTCACAAGTTGCCATTTCTCTATTAATTATTAATTACTCAACATGTAACATGTATAACCTTCGGCACCACTGTATACCTCGGTAGTTTCTGAAGGTTATACCGCGGTATGAAAATGATCATTACCACCCACCACCCCACCCTATTCAGTACTGCTGGTAGCACCAAACTGTATGTGTGAGAGAAGCTTCTACCTCAGAGTTTCTGTAGTCCAGAAGCAGGTACGTAGCCATCACTTCATTGTACTTCTGGTTCACCAGTGAGTCCTGAATCTCTTCTTGAGAATATCCCATCCGCAGCATTTTCTCTGCACAAAAACACCACAAAACAGATTAGCATTACTGTGCTCTTACATATATATCCATTTGTGGTTATTAATAAACGTAAATTTGAATATTTCTGCTGCGTACCTGTTCTCCTGGGGTCCTTATAATCTGGCTGAGGTTCGATGTAGGGTTTGAGTTCGTCCTCCTCGTAGCCCACGTTCATCCATCGGTCCCTCATTATCTGCTGCTGGGATCAAACCAAACAATCAGGATAACAGGAGCTGTCGATACATACAGTGGTTTGCAAAAGTATTCATACCCCTTGAACTTTTCCATATTTTGTCACATTACAACCACAAACATAAATATATTTCACTGGA
>NW_013952610.1:450065-459950 GCF_001266775.1 Austrofundulus limnaeus
CATTAAATTCCAGTGAAATATATTTATGTTTGTGGTTGTAATGTGACAAAATATGGAAAAGTTCAAGGGGTATGAATACTTTTGCAAACCACTGTAACTGTCTCCTGCTCATTAACACCTTCAATTTTGGTGGAGTTTGGTGTATTTACAGAAAATACACATAAATATCTTCAAACGTCAGAAAAAAGAGAGCTAAAAAGTCCCCAGACTTAAAAGAAACCACACTGATGATGGAATGTGAGAAACTGGTAATGATTCAAACAGCTTCAATATTGGTTTGGTTGGACACAAACTCCAGGAACAAAAGGTTTTTACAGCAACATTTAGCAAGATGAATCAAAAGATTATTCTCTGAGCAAAAATATTATCCTTTTCCATTAAGTCTGAGCAAATTTTGTGGCTCATAAATGCCTTTAAAAAACATTTTACACTTCAGCTACAAAGACTCATATACAAACCGTGCCCCACTCCTGTAAAAAAATGCTGAATGTTTATTGACTCGAGTCAAATTGAAAAGACTTGAATGATGTTTTCTAATAAAATGGGTATAAAATGGGATTTCCCTTCTTCTCCCGTCAGCTGCTGTGTGCTTTGTTTACCTCGAGGCTGCCTCTTTTAGAAGGGTTCAGGATCAGGAACTTTTTCAGCAAGTTCTCACAGTCCGTGGACATGTAGAAAGGAATCCTGTATTTACCACGCAGCACGCGCTCTCGCAATTCCTGCAGAACGAGAACAGAGAAAATCAACGATTTATGCTTCTTTTCAACAAAATAAACTCACTGCTGATCACCTGTATTCTGCAGCTTTAGACATTAAAACACAAACTGTGGCTACATCCTGAATAAAGTACATCACAAAAAACAGGTGATCCATTTATTAAATTAAAATGATTGTTTTCTGTTAAAAAGATTACTACTTTAAAACACTGGTTCCAGTTAAAAACAGCTTCAACCACTTTTATAATTAAATCTCATGTTTCATATGATAATCTAAGCAACATTACCTGTGAAATATTCTATACTTTACTCATCCCACCTGTAACGTTATATTTTAACAGATCGTTTACCATATTTCTTTTGTACTTTGTAAATATTTGTGAGATTGCAATCAAGCAGTCAAACTATTGCGATAAGTTTTCTTCTCTACGTTTTTCAGCTCACGTCTTTTTCTGCAATTTTTGTGTTATTTCAACAATTTACGTATCAAAACCTTTGGCTCCTTCAGGACATTTCGGCTACGACTTTTAGTATTTCAACAATTTAACCTTTTTGAGATATTTAGCTTTTTTCTGCCATTTTTGTTAAAAATTAATGGAGCTGTCTTCAACATCCTTAAATCCCTTAAAAATAACACTTTCTGCACTTTAAACCTTTTTTTTACTTTTGTGTGCCAACTTTAGCTTTTTTTGTTGCTAATATTAGCTTTTTTCTGCTTTTTCAGCCATCTTTCTGCTCATTTCATCTATTCTGGTAATATTTTTGTGATTCTATTAGCTTCTGCTAATTTAAGATTTTATGTTTCTTTCAGTTGTTTTCTGAAGTTTGATTGATAGATTGATTAATAGATGCTTCATTAATCCCTGAGGGAAATTCAAGGGTTCCAGCAACTGTACATTTACAGACAATAAAAATGTAGAATATACATAAAAACAAAATAAACATACCTATATTGTATTTATGTAGAAAGAGAAACTGCTATAAATTGTCCAGAATCATATGATTTTTTTTTTTACTGTACTGATATGAGTTAAACAGTCTAATTGCCTGAGGGACAAAAGACTTCCTGAATCTGTCCGTGGAGCAGGTTTTTCTGCTTCTTTGTGCTAGATTGAGCTTTTTCAGCTACTTTTCTGCTATATACAGCTTTCTGGGCTATTTTACAACATCTTTTCTTTATTTTTTGCAAAGACTTTTCATCATTAAGCTTTCATGTCACATTTTCTCAGAACATGCAAACTATCTAGTATATGTAAATTTTTATTTTGAACGTCTGTTGCATGCTATTAGTACTTATAGAACTGCAAAAACTGCCCATCTAACCAAATCTTACAACGCTATATCCATCCAAAAAGTATTTCTGATCTTGTTTTGAGACTGATATACTGAGCAGAATGTGTTTGATTATCAATATTGTTAGCCTGGAAATTACTTCACTTAATTTGAGAAGATTCAGACTATAATCTAATGCTTTTTAACATTTTACAAGGTTCTTCTCATCCTCAGCATTTCATTGCATTGTTGACTTTGTGTTAACCTGCAAATAAACCAGTGCAGTTCAAATCCAAGCCATTGGTGCATCCCTGATAGCAGCTAAACAAGCCAGGACTATGTCTCAAAGTTTTTCTGACATTGTTCACATCGAGTTTAATGTCACATTGTGCACTAAAATCAGTCAAGAACTTAGTTTTTAATTTCAGTAGGCCAAAAGGAACAGAAACCGGCACGATAAATACTACAACCGCCCACAGAGCGCAGACATCAGATTATGTAACCCACAAGAACAGACTCAAAAACAAGCTCTCTCCTCTTCCCAACCTTGAGGTTTTGTCCATCAAAGGGCAGCGAGCCGCTGACCAGCGTGTAGAGGATCACCCCCAGGCTCCACACGTCCACTTCAGGTCCGTCGTACTTCTTGCCCTGAAAGAGCTCAGGGGCGGCGTAGGGCGGCGAGCCACAGAAAGTGTCCAGCTTGTTCCCCAGAGTAAACTCGTTACTGAAGCCAAAATCAGCTATCTTGATGTTCATGTCTGCATCTAGCAGCAGGTTTTCAGCCTGACGTGAGACAGAGGTGAAACAATCAGACAGCTGGAGTTAAAACTATAAAAACAAACACACTGTGTGACACATCACATCAGGTCAGGAATTAATTTGGTCAAACTAATCGAAGCACATTTACAGAATTAAGCTACATTTCAATACCTCCAGCAGCCTGATAGAAGAGCTTCAGAGACGTGGCTTCATTTACTAATCAGGAAGTCTCCTGCAAAATCCATCTAAATGCTACTTTTTGCTTATTTTAATGAGGATTTCTTGAGGTAATTGGAAAGAAGAAACCTCAAACCGTATTTGGATAGTGGGATTTCCCAGCTGGTATTGACTGAAACTAGCTTCACTAGCAGGCAGGGAAAGTGGGCTAAGGATTATATTTTTGGACACTTCCTTCAAGGGAAACGTAGAAAAAGTATTTATCACATTTTGAAATAAATAAATAAACACTCTACTTAGTTAAAGACTGTTTGTTGTTGAACACTCTTTAGGGGAAAAAAAACTCTGTTGGATCAAAAGAGCACTTTGAGAGTAATAGTGTGGGGCTGGCAGGCAGCACACAATGGGAAAGTGAGCTGCCAGAGCTTATACCTTTGTGTGTGACTGTGTGTGTTTGTGTGTGATTGTGTGTGTTCTTTAAGCATAAAGTGAGCCACCAAGTGGGGAGGCTGGGGTTGCCTAGCAACAAGTGTGCTCTCCTTTCAACTTGCTCTGAATGCTCTGCAGCTCCTGTGAGTTTCTGGGTGAATAAGCACAGTAAATACCAAAAAAACGGACATCGTCTCTAACCCCTGAGCTGAAGAGAACAAATGAAGGTTTTATCACTAAGGTTTTTATTGATAATTTAAAAAGAGATTTTAGTTTGTTTTTTTTAAGTGTTACAATATGCAGATTTTGGTTTGTTTGGTTTATTTTAAGACGTGCTAACTATTTACAGACAATCATTTTAAGCAAAGAAGAGAGAAACAAAAAATAAAGAAAACCCTAAAACGGATAAGTATTAAATTATAATTAGCACAAACACTAATAGAATAGACATAATTACAATATGCAGATTGTCATATTTTTAAATATCTTTATATTATATGAAAATAATTTCCTTATACTTTGTTTTAAAGAATTTTAATTTGAACATTGCTTCAACTCTTGCACTCCACACAGAAACTTTTTATTTAAAAAAAAATAATTATTTTTCTTGACTTTAATAAAGTCAGAATATTTTTAGCCTTAAATATGAGCTGATTAAAACGCACTGAATAGGATCAACCAGGGTTCCTACACACATTTCATACTTCTACGAACTCAATTTTTTTAATTTCGAGTCATTTTTAAGACCCAATCATTTGTAAATATACCCTATAACTTTTTATTTTTTAATATATAGCCACTGTAAAATAAAGAAATAACCTGCTAATTTCAACAACTTTTAATTTAATCAAATTCACTCGCCTGAAAACACTAAAATTTATTACTACTTAGTTTTATCTACACCTAAAACACATTGATATATATATTTTTATACTGCCTAACATTTGCCCCTTAAATTCTGAGTGATTCAGACAAAGTTCAGGATTATAATAATGAGAACTATACATCTAGCAGAAACCTTTAATTTCCCACGTTGTCTTTTTTTTAATTAACCATTTCGACTTGAAAACCTTAACAAAAAAAAAAACTTCACGACCTTCTGTGTCAAAACTTAAAACTCCAATAAAAATAAAAAGTGTCCGCTCCAGCGGGTTCCTGTGAGGTGACTGCAGCAGTAATCATGATAATGTCTACACGTCTGCCTTCTGGCCCAATAAGAGGATTTATAACCCTGAAAAACACAATGAGCCACAGTGACCTGGAAGGCTGGATCAGAGAGCAGAAGCTGGAGTGAGTTCTGGAGCTAAACTGAGAATTAAAGAGAAATAACCCAAACAAAGGGACTAAAAGAGAACAAACAGAGGGGAATAGCATACACACATGTGTGTGTGTAACACTAAAATGAGGTCATTAGCTCATCTCTGTGATTGACCTTTGGGTCACCTGTTTTTGGGGGCAGTATTTAATCTAAAAAATGAAATCGTATGAAGATTAATAGGCTGAGACGGAGAGCGCGAGCTTCCTTTCACACACAATCACGTGTGTTTGTTTCATGTGTGCGTGCTCACCTTGAGGTCTCTGTGTACTATACATTTCTGATGGCAATACTGCACCGCTGACACAATCTGGAGAGCGAGAAACAAAAAAACAACATGACGATGAGACAGATCATTAGACAATTAGGTAAAAGACAATGTGTTCGCTTAATTAGGATTTAATCAGGAGGCAATTATGAGGAACAAACGAGGTCGTGGGATTCAAACCACGCAAACGTTTACATTTTATTGCTCAACCATCAATTAATAATAATAAAAAAATAGAGATTATGCAAAGTTGTTCCTCAAAATTACATTCTGACTCGTCATTATTTAACTGTACGCAGTTCAATTGACCTCAAACGAGTCAAGTTTTCAGAGCTGCCTACTAAAGAACTAAAGGCCTCTGCATCCATCCGAACTGTCGAAATCAGTTCTTATTTGCGAGACGAAAACTGTGTCATTCTGTTCGCAGCTTCGATTCTTCCATCCCTTCTTGTCACAACCAGTCGAGAGAACTTTTCACCCTCAGCAGCATAAGAACTGACTGGGATTGGTCAGAAGTTCATGGGCGTGTTTGTTTCTGCTGAAAGCGCTCGGACACCACGTTATGCGTTAACTACTCGCTTCCAAAAAATAAAGAAAGAAATAAAAACTGTTTCCTTTCAGAAATGGACGATTGTATCCAGAGGTTAAAATCAGACGTTGTGAACGGAGGAATCCATCTGCAGAAAAGTGTGGACCTATTTGTGGATAAATAACATCAGATATGATTTTTTTCCTCTCTCTTAAGACTCCAGCTGGTAGAAACCCTGCGCAGCGACGTATCCTGCAGCAGACAGGGTTTCCCAGGAGCTCGGCGCAAAAGCGAACACCGAACAATCACATGACGGCGCGTCGACTGTTCAGATGGAGCATGTAGAGGCCGTAAAACTACTAATGCTAATCCTGCCTATGCTAACTCTACTATTTAACTCCACTGTAGCTGCTAGCTAGCCTATTGTTCCTATTAGCTAGCCAGCGTTTTGCCACTTTAAAAACAGCATCTCACTACTTTTAGCTTTTTAGCAAGCAGTTTTTTAGGCAGCACAGTGGAGTAGCGGTTAGCACTGTTGCCTCACAGCAAGAAGTCCTGGGTTCAAGTCCCGGTTTGGGCCTGGGGTCTTTCTGTGTGCATTCTCCTCTTCTCTGGGTACTCCGGTTTCCTCTCACAGTCCAAAAACATGTATGTTCAGGCTGAGTTTAGGTACTTTAAGATCACATTTTGCTACCTTTATTACTATTATTGTATAATAATTATACAATAATAATATTATTATTTGATCTATTTTTTGCCTTACGATTCTAAATGAGTGAAATAATTTGGTTGCATTGTAACGTAACTTGCAAAATAAAATAAAAATTACAAGAAAAACTGATTAAAATTGTGATTTACTGTAAAAAAGGTACAATATGATATGTAAAGCCCTGGTGCAGATGGACGTTTTCCCCCCAAACACACCTGTCTGAATTTGGCACGTGCTTCTTTTTCCTTCATCCTGCCATGGGCCACCAAGTAATCAAATACTTCTCCTGAAATAAAAGAAAAGAAGAGACGAGACGAGATTCAGTGTTGTAACTTAAAACTTGTTTTCCCTAAAACCAGAAAAACAGAAGACAATGATGAACCGAACAAGTCTTGAGTTAATTTTTTTTTATTTTTCTTCTCAGCTTTACAGTAAAAAGAATTAATCAACAATAAGTTATATTTTCCTTCATTTTGTTTTCACTCACACGTTAATAAACGTATGTTTTGCTGAGACCTTTAACTTCTTATATAACAAACAAGCTGCAGGGTCAATGATTTCACACAACTATGTGCTTACCTCCACTGGCGTACTCCATTACCAGGTACAAAGTCTTCTCTGTCTCTATCACCTCAAAGAGCTTGACTGCAGGCGGAGAGGGAAATAAAGAGGAAGAATGGGGGGAGGTGGAAGACAGGGACGAGAGAAAGTCAGTTTTGGATTGAGGTCGAGATAAACCCAACGACCATTTGAACAACTTTTTCTTTCCGACTCACCTATGTTGGGATGATTCAACATCTTCATGATTCTCACCTCCCGGAAGAGCTGCGAGAGAAAACAAGCCCAGAAACATCAAACCATCAGAGAGATGGTGCGTTTTTATGTTACATTTATTTCCTACATGTACGTTTGTATGAAACAAACTCAAATCATGTAACCCAGACTTCATGTTTTGGTTTTTACAAACATATTTTACATTTAGCCATGTGAGTCTGGTACGTGCTTTCAGCGTGCGAGTGTGCGTGGAAGTGGACAGACCCCACCCTGCCACCATCAAAGCACGTAATTGCAGCTTGTTTCCTGTAATTAAAACTCTCTCTGAAAAAACGGACCGTTTCAGATGGCGCGAGAGGCGCAGGGAGAAGAGGAGAAAGGAGAACGTGTGGGGCAGGAAGAGCGACTTTGGAGAAAAAGTGAGGGAGGAGGAGCGACTCTTCAGATTCTGGGCCCGTTTAGGAGTGAGAGCGAGTTAAAGAAACTAACCTTTTGCAAACTGGAAGAGTTGAGCTGTGTCTTATCTATGATCTTGACAGCCACCTGGAAGAGAAACAGGAACTGATTATTACATCCTCTTATTAATGTCATTTAAAGCACTGATGCATGGTGCTGACAGAAGCAGCTGGCGACGCACAAACAAACCCACAGTGGAGGCTTTTTTTGTGAACAAATCTCAGCTGCCACACCACTTTGTAGCTAAATATCTCTGAATTTTAACCTTTTTGTTTTTTTTCTAAGGTGAGATGGCAGTGACAGACATGTCAAATTGGCTTATTTTTTTCAAAATTTTGACTTTTGTTTTCTTTTTCAACAAACATCACATTGATCATCAACCCTGAGAAGCTGTACAGCATCTATCTGTAATTAAGACAGGACCTTCTATGCTTCCCTCTACGTTACACCTCCTATCCAGACACTTTCCGATCCAAATTTAGGTTATATTGTCCATTCTTCTTCTTCACATTCGACTATATACATTTTGTAGCACTGTAAAAGTACCTCTATACCCAAAATTATACAACAAAATCTGATCTCAATGGTGATAAAAAATCCAGCCAATTTTTCCAATACTTAATAAATTTGCCCGATTCTAATCTGATGGAAAATGTCAGCCTCTCCATCACATACTATGCATTATTTCAACCCAATCTTCCCTTTTAGGCACTTCCTCCACTTCCTGGTAATGGCTTTTTTGCTAGCTACATGATTCTATAGTATATATATATATATATATATATATATTCAAATAGGTTTTTAAAGGTTGATTAGTTGCAGAAGGACATTAAATTATTTCCTGAAAACGTCAGTAAAATCTGTCCAATAGTTAGCATTCTAAATATGTATCCGTCTCAGATAAAACTACACCAGAATCTAGGTCAATATGTGTAAAATAGACTGACTTATGGGCCTGTCATAATAAAGTTTGCTGGATGATATATTTTCTAAGAAACTATTGCGATAAACAATAATACTGTTTGACCATTTTAAAATATTAGGATAATTTAATTAAATATCAACCTAATTTTAATTTATCATTGATTTATTGTTTATGGCGACAACCCCACTGACTTGTACCCTTTTTGTGTTTTTAAGGTCAGAAAGCTGTGGCAGCCATCTTGAATCAGGCTAAGTTGAAATGCTAATCAGCTGTAGTTATTCCCGAGTTTCAGAAAAATCCATCCAGTGGGTCTTGACATATTTTGGTAACAGAAAACTACACCAAGAAGCACAGCAGACACGAGCAAAAACATTATTGTCTGCCAACACTTTTCTGATGTGGGCGCTAATAAATGAAACAGAACAAAAGAAGACGACAACATAAAGGCAGGGAAACAAAGAATTTATCTTTATGAGGACACAGAACAGAGAGATCTACTTTTTGTTGTCGACTAACTTTCTGTCATTCACCGCTCTTTCTGGTTGTGCCTGTCTGACTCTTCTCTGCCCTCTGACGCTCCCTTGTTTTTCTTTGTGTGAGCGGCGAGTCACGTGGCGCGTTATCAGAGTGTCAGGCACAGGGCTGTCACATATCGACAGAGCCCGCCCACTGTATTCCTCTCCTCGAGTCATAAAACCCACTCGACTGGGAGTCAGACAGAACCCGGCCGGAGCTCAGGGAAGACACGGCTCCTCCGTGAAACAGACAAATCACAGAGTTACAGCACACCGGAAACATTTAAGCTTTTTTTCTCTCTCTTAGGCTGACAGTGCTGATCTAATCTGCTGCAGTAGATGTAGAATCTAAACCTGTGCAAGCCTTAGATCAGATCAGACTTCTGTAGCTACCAGCAAACTAAACATTTAGAAGTTAGTCAAACAATAAGGATGATTTGTCTACATTTGACAAATAATAACATCCAAGCTTTTTTTTACTGAACTATACACAGGTTTGGCTGATTAAACAATCAGTAGCTCTTAAACACAACCACAACCTTGAAATGAACTATTTCTCATGAATTAAGTTTGGAGTCAAATATTCAGCAGGTATTGATAATATCTGGATCCATCTGTGCACCCTGACCTCAACGGTGAAAAAGTTGGGTGAAATGTTCCATGACTGTTCAGTCTGCAGTAGCTTGGATATTTATCTNGTATTATACACAGGTTATTGATAATTACATTTTTATGCTTTGTAAGCTCAAAAAATGATCATATTATACTCAAGATCGTATTATACATGAATAAATACGGTACTTGTGAAGTGTAAATGTATCTACTCAAGTTCACTTTATTTATTTATGCTGAATCCAAGCACTGCTGGATAGAAATCCTGAGCGGACTATTGAAATGGAATGCTTGTACTGGAGTACTAATATTGGAGTTGCAGGCCAATAAAATGCAATATTTGATTTTTTTATATCGGACATCCATAACAATATTATATATCGTGATGTATTGCAATTCTGTAAGTAAGGTGCTATATTACCTTTTGTC
>NW_013952610.1:460274-475131 GCF_001266775.1 Austrofundulus limnaeus
TATTTCATCCATGTTTTCAAAGGTTAGGCCAAAAGTGCCATTAAATTGTTTCATAATATAAAGTATTTGTTGCAGCATTTTGATTTATACTATCAATTTATTATAAAAAATGTAGTCATCCATCGCATTAACAATAGCCCATATCTTAAGTTAAATTTTAGCAAACATATAAAATGAAGCTAATGTCGGTGTTGACAACTCTACCTCAGCTCTGAAAGCAATGTGTGCCAGCCGGATTCAGCCATTAGTTCTTAGTGCTAACGTTTAGCACCAATGCTAATGTTTGAGCTGGCATTATACTCTCAGGCTCTTCAGGAGTGGAGGAGCCTAATGGCTGGTATGAAAGTTGACATTTTAAGCCTTAATTAAATATCGATACAGTGCTTTAGAGCATGGGTTCCCAACTTTGGGGTCGGGACCCATTTGTGGGTCACGAAACATGTCCCCATATGATTTCCAGTCATCAATTTAAATGCAAAAAAATTGCTAATGGAATATTTTCACCATGATTATTGCATTTATTTAAAATAATCATAAATGAACACAAGTATCATAGTTATTAGGTTTGTTTACATTGTTGTTATTCCCATGTTTAACTGAGTTATTAGTAAAGTTTGCATACATAAACAAGTAATAACTGGGATCACGAGTGTCTGCAACTGGTAATTTGTGGGCTGGAAGCAAAAAAGTTTGAAAACCACTGCTTTAGAGAATAACAGAAAATGAAATATTGTGCTATTTCAGTGTATCAATATTTTCTTACACCCTACTGAGTGAGAAACAAAAGCTACATAATTGATCTTTTCTACACTCTCACAATCAAAGGTGGCGGTCGTCATATACGGTACGATCTCCCTGACTGCTAAAGACAAATAAGTTTGATGTTCAACCTTTCTGGGAACAAAGCTATAATAGCTCAAAACACTCTCTTAATTCAGCAGCAAAAACCAGTTCAAGCTCAAAGATGTCCCACAATCTACAGGGATCACAGAGTCTCACAAATCAAATGTCGTTCTGATTCAGACAACGCAGCAGTACCACAACCTGATAAATCCATTCCTCAGTTAAAACCTAAACTCTAAAATCTACACTAATCTTTTGTGATAATATATGAGCAATTCATGTAGATTTTAGATGTCTTAAGAAGCAAAAAGTCCTGATATTGTGGTCAGCACTGACTGTCCTGCTGGTGTTTTTTGATGTCAAGTCACTGTGTACCATTAGGCTGGACTGAACGGTACACAACGTGACCGGAAAACCAGAAAGCTCAGCTCCTCACACCAAACAACACTGTAGCAAAAGCTTTTAAGGTTACTCAACCTGCCTGAAGACTTAAAAGATATGTTTGTAGAAAGCCAAAAATGTTTTACATTTGGACAAAAAGGAACTCACATATAGAGAAACTGAGTTTGCCAAAACATGTGATGAGGCGGTTTAAAAAGGTTCGAACCCTGGAACGACTGGATTTGATTAAAGCTTTCAGCGTGTGCCCACCTCTTTTCCAGTGAGGACGTGTCGTGCCAGCTTGACCTTGGCGAAATTGCCTTTGCCGATGGTTTTCAGTAACCGGTAGTTACCGATGTGCGGCTGGTCATCTGATGTGGTCATGGACCTGGAGTTGGGACATTGTGACATGTTGTATCGGCCAGATGATGACTTCTGTTCCTGCAACAAAAACAGACAATAGGTATATATGCAGCTGTAGAGATGAGATGAAAAAACTAGATACAAACTTTCACATAGACCAAAAATATAGAAAACTTATAGTCCTAAAACAATGTCTTCCGCGCAGAGGACAATCATTATAGACAGATTGGTAATGAAAAACAACACGTCTGAATTCTGGAAATAGAGATTTGATTTGTGACAAATGGGATGTATTACACAAATGTTGATTCCATCTGTGACTAACTTTCCTGCCTGCTTAAAAATGAAAAAATGGATGTCCCACGTCACAATGATAAGCCTTCCACAAACGGTGGCTGAGCAGAACACAACAAAAGGAGCCGACAACATGTATGAAACAAAGTCAACTTATTTTATAAGAAATCATTAAACTGGTTGGAATTATAAAAAAATGAGTTTTGTGGCGTGTGTCGGGTATTTGTTTTCAAACAAAATTAAACATCTGAAACAACATCCTCTAAAAGTGGTGATTTCATAGTTTTTGCCAGGGGTTAGAACTGCAAATGTGCTGAAAATTATAATAATGAAGCTTCTCAAGATATGACAGTCAGGAAGTAAACCAAACTTGTCCTATTAAAATAAAAATAAATAAAAATAAATGCATGAATACAACTTCTCACCAACACAGCAGCTGGTGTATGGCAGGTCAACTGTGGTTATTGACATTATCTATGGTTTTGTCGTACCAATAACGTCTACTTAATAGTTTTGTTTATGTCTATAAAAGCACAGTTGTGTTTAATCTGTGGTAGACATGATTTGAAATTAGAAAGCTGGCAAGTTGTAACTTGTGGCCAAACAATTATCAAAACAGGTAATAATTTCTCATAGGGTTTGCCAACATGGGTAAAACTATGAATGGATCGGTGCACCGAAGGATAATGCCAAACAAAATTTTAATTAATTAAATTCGGTGCTCTAAAGAATGGCAGCGTTCCCAAAATATTACTGCATTTAATAAAGTTTTGCACAAAAACTTAAGAAGAATCCAGACGTAAAATATTTTCCATTCTTGCATTTTTCACCACATCTTTTCAACCTATTTGTAACACAGAAGTAATGTAATCTGCAGAGGAGAAAAACTTTAAACATTCCTACATGACCTTATGAATTAAAATAAAATCATCTGGTCCATCGTCATCTAAAACCCACTCTCAGAAAACAAAAACAAAACCTTGCTGTGCTGGCAGGTTTTGTACGACTGGCAACAGCGATTGTGTTTCAACTCCAGGAAAGGGTCACAGCAACCGTGTGCGTCTATAGATGTCTGCTGATGTGTGCGTGTTGTGTGTCTGTGATCTGAGAGGACAGGTGACAGAGATCGGGGTCAGAGGAGAGGACGACTGGCACCAGGGTGACAAGACACACACACACAGCACGCACGCACGCACAGTCTATGAAATAAACAGAGTGTGGTGCACACAAACTAAAACACAAAGGTGCTGATCTGCAGGTAGGCCCTATGTGTGTGTCCATCAATGGTACATTGTCCTCTGCTGTAATGCAAGAAGACTTAAATAGTCCATTTCCTTTCTTCTCCAGCTCCAACGTAAACTAGTTACAAATGACCAAATTAAAGCTCCACCACTTCCTGTAATGTACCCACCCTTCATGCTTTTACTTAACCGTTTCCCCCTTCTCCAAGTTTTGGGTCATGGGAAACGAGGATCATCGTGATTACCCCAGCAGCTTTGAGCTTTTTCTTTTCCCCCTTCTCCAGATGGTATGATCTAATGTGTGCGTCTCAATCGCCCCCCACGAGCTTCCTTATGCTGACACTGTAGACTTAAATAAAACGTAATGGGCCAGATTAAGCTTTAAAGAACGAGGGGGAGCAAGGATTTAAAACTGACAGTCAAGTCAAACCAGGAGGAGCGGTAAAAGGGTCTTATGTGGTCTTGAATGAGGGATAAAGCAAATTATTATATTTTTTATTTTTGGAAAGAATGGGAGGCAGATCACCTGTTCTACATTAAATAATAAAGATGATCCTGGTCCTCAAGGGACACTACTCTGCTGGTTTTAGATGTTTCTCTGCTTTGACATAAGTGATTTGAATGGATGAGTGATTAATGAGCTTGAAGACTTGCTCAAGAGCCGAGAAATTACCAACACATGCAGGATAGAGGCCCTTGACCAGGATTTACCAACTGATAAAGGCCAATCCTAACTTCCATTTCAGTTTTTTTAAACAAATTTATAGAAATTTCAGGCTTAATTTATTGATAGGTGTTAATTATAATTACAAATTCTAATATAAATCACAAAAATGTGCTGCAATTCCAACAAAAGCACATTTAAATCTGTTGTCTTAAGTTGATTATAAATGAAACCAATGACTTTAAGTGATTTTGACTAAAACTTTATTAAACATGGTTTTAAAGAATAGTCAAACTGGTCCCATTGCAAGTTGTTCAAAATGAATTACCCTAATATAAATAATCTGACCCTGGCAGCAGATCCAATGTTATAACATTAATAGGTTTTCACAGTAATTATTGGAAAACTGCATCTCCAGTCTCGCATTTTAATGTTTTCCTGTTTGTTTTTCCTTCTCCCCTTCAGAATGGTCGGCCCAGACAACGATAAACCTTTAAGATTCCCGTCATGAGTGGATTTGGTCTCGCAAACTAGAGAACATCAACTGACCCTCGCAATTTACACACATTTCCTCTACTGTCTCTCACTTATTTGTGGCGCTCAGCTCTCCGGTCCTCCTTCCTCTCCTATCCTCTTTCATGTCTGACTATTTTTGTCGTCTGATTCTTCCTTCGTTTTTGGGCAGCTGCAGGCTACGCGAACCCCCTACTGACACACGCGTACACAGATATAAACACATGAACACGACCAGCTCTCCCCTCGGTTTTAATTATAGATGTGACGGAGGACAATAAGTGACATCATCGTTTGGTTCCTGCATTATTGCTCTCTGATGTTGAGTTTGACTCAAGAAGACCAATGGGGAACTGTAGCGTATTATCTAATTTAACATGTTAAAGATCTTCACATGTCTGTTTATTACTGGCTGGAACACAAACTCGATGTAGTTCTGGGTCTTTCGGTAAAACAAAACGACAACTTTGTGAAACAGGAAATGTAGCGTTTGGGCTTTAAATTTAAAAAAAATCGTGTTAAAACTGGTTTTAAAACTAATACAAGTCCATCCATCATCTGCCACTTGTTCCAGGGTCCAGTAAGCCTCCAGCTGTTGAGAAGATTCTCAGCACTACAGGACTTTGCCATCATTTACAGTTATGATTTTCTATTGTGATCTTGCCATAAGCGAATCTAAACCCCTTCCTAACAAAAACACAAAGCTGAAAAAAAAAAAAACTCTCAAAAAAACAATCTATACATATCCCTTACACCTTTTTATTTTTCCATAAAAGTAATCAACTGGAAGAGTTTGGATGTCAGAAGCTTCAGCAGGCAGGAGCTCTTCAGAGGTCCATCAGCTCTCTAAACTGATGACTTAGCAACTCAGATGCTAAATAAGGACATAAGCATTGCAGATCTCCGTCTTCCAGCACAAGAACTTCTTTGCTATTCTTTCGTGTCTTTTGCAACAGATTTGATAATGACCGCCACTTCAAGTACAACAGAGAAAAGCACTTTTGCTGTAAAGCTGAAAAACTCAGCTCCTGTATTTGGAGCAAGGTTCACAGGGTGCAGACCTTCTATGTCTGCTGTCTACACTGTACAGAGACCATTACTGTTGCGTTAATATACCGCTGCACAACTGGGAACTTCCCCCTCCCTCCAACACACAGGCAGAGACTGAGATGTTCGCAGCTGAAAACCATTTAATGCCACACTGCAAAGCATTTGCACATGATCAAAACACACAAACCAAAACAAGGAAGTCCAAGAAATCTAAGGCAGAGCTGACTCTGGCCTCGTTTTTACTGACTTTTACTAAACTAAATTATTGAAGGAATTCACTCAGATGCGAACGGATGAAATTTTACACGGTGCAGCGAAAGAGAAGGAAGCTCTGCACACCACTATAACTGAGCAGCTAATACTAAACTCGAGAAAGGAAAAGTCACACATAAAGGGGATGATAATTGCACAGGCAAAGCAGAGAGAGTTAAAAAGGAGGGGTTACCTTGGAATCACTTTTGACACAAAATGTAAAAAGCATTCTCCAATTCTTTCTATTCACTGCACCTCAAAATAATCAATTCAAACCCCAGTCAGATTTTTGGAATTTGTATTATGTGGTTTTGTTGTCACCATACAAATTAATTTAAATCGGCCAATGTTTGTTGCTTGGTTTGTGGGCAAAGCTGAGCCTCGACTGTTGTGCTTTTTGAACAAGAACAAAAGGAAACCCTTGCGTATAATATATGGAAACTTCTCTTCTTAAACAGAAACACCCCTGCTCGGGGTTAATTGAATGTAAACACATTGTTCGTCTGGCTGGAAATAATGACCTAAAATGAAACTACTAGGTTTGTGAGTAAAAGCCCTTTAAAAGATTCATCTCTGCTGTTGGTAACAAACAGAATACCAGTACAAAAAGTAATAATCACTCTACAGAACGTCAGATTACACTTAATCACATACAGTACATTTATTATAAAATGCTAAGCTGAGGAAATTTGGAAATATGCCAAATTGGAAACTGCATGGGAATTATGAGAATTATTGGGAATTTAAACATATTTTATCACATTTTAACAAAAATAAAACCATTTTGTTTTCACAGACGGATAATTTGGAAAAACTAATTTAATTACCTCACTCGCATAGGAGGACGTCATTATTTTACACCCACATGGCTTTTAGAGAACAATGGATTTTGTACACTTCTACTTTTTTATTTCTAATTAATGTACACAAAACATGTAAAAACTGAGCCTGCTTTTTAAATGGCAGGTTAGAAGATTTTAACACACCAGCTCTGATTGGTCTTTTAGTCGTTAGGGCTCCATCCACCTGCAATATTTTGAATTACTTCTCTTTTTTAAGCAGAGTTGTCATCACATTTGATCAGGTTTGGCTGAGGAGTGAATGCTCTTAATGAGAAGCTGAGAATAGAGAAAAACAAGAACAAAAAGAGAAAAGGCGCCATCGCAGCCAAACTCTGAGTTGAAAGTGGCTGCTGAAAAACTAGCTGCGTATGGTCTGAAATACTGAGCCGTGAGACGTTTTTAATCGCACACCTACCCGGTAAGAAAGGAGGAATGATGTCTGTAGCAAATTACTACAACTACAGTAAAAACAACTGGACACAGTCCAGTACACCTGATACATTGACTTATTTTGATTTTTTTTTTAAAAGGATGTCTACTGCCTCCAACTGTTCTTCATTACCATTAATAGTTGCATTATTTCCGTCATTTTTTGGATTAAAAAGACTACATTCTGTTACTACAATTGTAGGTTACAATAGAGGTATGGCTATAACGGTTTTCAAAAAGTTGCATTTCAGCTGTCTACACAAAAAACACTAGGGTGGGGTTTCAAGATTTGTTTCCCCTCTGGAATATGTTTTCAAAAATTATCATTTTTGGTCAAAGTAAAACAAACAAACAAAAAAAATAATCTGATGGACAGGTTGCACCAGTTGATTATTTAATGCATTCCTCATCATAAATCTCTACCCCTTGAAAACACAAAGGTTTGCTCCAGATTTTCTCTTAAAAATGTATCTTGTTTATCAACAACAGACCTGTTCTGGTCCAATTCTTGTGGTGCTGAGGGCGTGAGCTGTATAGCAGCAGTGTGTTTTGACAGATGACATTAAAAAAACAAACATACAGTAATTAGGTGTAATCACGACTAAAGTGACCAAATGGCTTTTTTTGATTATTGCTCACTTTAAAAGATGATCTTTTTCAGGTCAGGCTCATAAGAAAATAGTGTTTCAGTGGCCGTGTCTTCTTTACTGTATGGTCTTATTGGGTCTGATAAAAATAGTGTAATTTGATCCAGCCTGACAAGCTACCAGAAGAAAAGTAAGCAACACTGTATTACTTCTGAGAAATGATTTGTTAGAAAGCAAAAAAAATGCTATTTAGAAGTTGCCTTTTAATTTTTTTTTTAATTTAATCAAATCTAGAGAGTCGACACATCTCATTGAGAGCTGATGATTTTACTGTGAACAAAATGACTTTATATTCCAAGTTATTCAGAATAGAGATTGAGTGCAGTCATTGTTAATATCTTTAGGAATGGTGGCCATTTTTAAACAAGTCTATTAAACCTTATTTGGTGACTTCAATCATTTCCGGCATTTACATTTTTACATTTATGTTTTAACAGCCTTTGTCCATCCGGTGGGCAAAAATGGTACAGTTTCTGCCTTTAAATCAGCAGTCCCTAAACCCCGGGCCATGGCCCAGAACCGGTCCGTGGGTCGTTTGGTACCGGGCTGCACAGAAAGAATAAATAACTTACATTATTTCCGTTGTATTTATTTGAGTCTGAGCCATAGACTTAAATATCACAAGACTGAGTCCCGCCCATACCGTCCACTGGTAGCATCTGTGACAGCATGGAGGAGCAAAAATGGCGTCTAAAAGGGCAACAGCTCACAGCCTCCATTGAAACTAATAGATAAACAACAAGCTGAACCAGATCTGTTTCACAGATTATTGGTCATGTTTTTACAATAAATTAATAACTATGTTAATTTCATTCAACAATCATGTAAAACAGCAGATTTATACCAGAAAAATATATAATTTATAAATAACAATGATCTAAACCAGACCTGAAGTCAGCCTGTAACTTAGACTTTAGCTAGTTGAAAAATGATGACTTCAGCAAGTAATAAGGTATATTTCATATTTCTTCTGTCATACAAAATAATAATTTTTTACCAGTCAGCAGTTAGAAAATGTTCTCTGGTTTTAGGATGAAACTTGTCTCTATTAGCTAAACATCTCCTTAACAGGTCAGGTTCCTCTAACAGAAAACTAAAAATACTCATATTTATAATATTATTTTACACTCTGTAGGTCTAAATATTAATCAGAGGACAAAGTAATATTTAATAGTTTGTGTTAAATTGTAGCATGATTCAACAGTGCTACACTCTGTATATATGCTCCACAAGCTAATATCTGCTAACCAGTTCAATAAATAACAGTGGTTATGTCGACTTTATATGATTATTTTAATTTTAAACTGTTACATTATGTTCTGCTCAGATCACATTGAGCTAAATAAGATCAAATCTGCTGACTTGTGTTGTAAAATGAGACGTTTTCCTGTTTATCTTCTGTTAATAAATCCATAACACAAACAGCTTTTCTGGCATTATTTAAAACATTAGATAGATTTTATAAACTGTAAAATATTAATAATAATTGTGTTAGTATTATTATTATTAATAGTTTTAATGATTTCTACATCATCAGTCCTGTTTTTCTGCTCTGTTGTCAATATCTTGCTTTAGCCCTTAGCTTCTCCAGCCGATCACACGCCAGGGGTAGACATAAGGATATTTTTCAGGTTGTCCGCTGGACAACCTGTTGACAAAACCTGGTTGTCCGCAAAACATTTTGGTTGTCCAAAAGAATCTCAAGAAAAATGTACTTTAACAAGTATATTGTTCTTTAGACAAAGTTTATTATGTATAACTGTCCTCAGTCAGCCAGGTTGACAGGATCTGCGTGAATAAAACTTCCTCATTCTCTTCTTTGAAATAGAGTATTTAAGGCTCAGGGAGTAAAGCAGCAAAAATGTTGCTAATAAAATCTAGAGGTTACCCAACATTCATAATCTTTTTTTCTGCAAACAGGTCAAATATTTTCACTTAAATAGGAGTATACTGTACATATGACCTTATTAAAAGTTACAGTTAGTATTCTGTTCAGCTTTACCAAGTTTTTTCTCCCTTTCATTTTTACAAATGACGGACACCTGCGGCAGAGAACTTTAATCAAGATCTTTTTTCGTGGTTGTCCACCGGACAACCAGGAGACAGGATCTGGTTGTCCAAAGTGAAAATAGGTTGTCTTAGACAACCTAAACAATGGTTATGTCTACCCCTGCACGGTAACGTGGTCTTTATGCACTCCAGTTGTTCTATAGGACCTCCTTGGTCTGAGCAATGTTTTATTTTGAAAAACGACTGGATTCTCTATATTACGTCCGTCTATGACTCACTCTTGATGCATATCAAGACGCGTGTCTCGGTGAAAACAGACGTCTTTGGAAAGTTTCTTTACAAAGGCAAAAGGGATAAGTTGTTGGCACATATCAGGAAGACGCTGCTAATAAGTTTCGGTTACATACAAGTACAGTGAGTGGATTGATGGTTATTATAATATTCACAACATACCAGTTTTTGTGTTGGTCATAGGCTATCATTTTATTTTGTTGTATTCATCTGTGTCCCATCCATCCCTATTCTCTCTCATTCACACATTTTCACGGACCTTGTCGGTCCGTGAAAATGTGTCTGACAATAAACCAGTCCGTAGTAGGGTTGGGCATAATCGTATCGTGTGTGACTAATCGTCAGAAAAACATTAATCGATTAATTTTTGTCACTTGACAATTAATACGATTAATGCCAACAGGTAGAATCCGCTCGCTGCTCCTCTCGGCTTCAAATATGACAAACATTAAAAAAGTTCTGTAATTTATTTATCTATCAACACAATTTAAAATTTGTTGTAAAGCCTGAAGTCTGTAATTTTGACACAGTTTGGAACAGATTTTTATGAAGAGCAAATCTTTCCCACTAAATAGGTCATGTGACTATGAAATAAGGGTGTCCAGGGACTCCAGGGGCTTAATCGTCAAATTAATCGTTATCGGCTAAATACCACAATTAATAGTGATTTATTTTTTTGCCAATATTGCCCAACCCTAGTCCGTGGCGCAAAAAAGGTTGGGGGACCACTGCTTTAAATGTTTCTGTACACTATCGGGGACTTTTTTTTAAACCAGGGTGTCTGATGACTTCCTCCGGTTCTTACCTTTAGCTTGACACTCTTAAAAAAATGTCAAAAGGCTTTTCTGTAATTTCAGGGGTGACCGTTAAAAGGGTAAAAAAAACAACAAAGTAAAAAAAGAAAAAACTGTTTTCTTTTTGCAATTGTTTTGAAACTAAAATTTAAATTTACGAACCATACATGGATTTAGGGCTGCCACAAACAATTATTTTTTTAATCGATTAATCACCAATTATTTATTCGATTAGTCAATTAATCAGATCATACGTTAATTGAATTTAAAACACAGCTTATCGTGCCAGAATGCAGCTGCTATTGTATAACCATCATTAGATTTTAGCTATATGCCAACTAAAAATAATTGCTGTGGAAGGTAAGTTCTGCTCTGCAGATATTGCACAGGTTTCTCTTTCATTTTCTTAAAATGATCCCACACTTTTGAGCTCTGTTGTCAGGTAGCCATGATACCAGAGCCTGTCTGTATAATGTCTTGTGACGTCCACGGCCTACCCCAGTTACCACTACTGTGCATGTGTGTCAAGGACAGAAAGGCAGATGTGGCAGTGGAAGGTGTCAAAGCAGTTTGGAGAGAAAAACAAAGTAAAGAAAAAAAAAGAAAACGATTAATCGATAATTAAATTAGTCATCGATTATTTTAATAATCGATTAGTCGTCGATTAATCGTGGCAGCCCTACATGGATTATTGTGAAATGTAGAGGTAATCTCATCAAAAGACCCAGACCCAATGCATTACCATCACAGCAACAGAACCAACTCACAAACACCCGAGGGAAAGTAAAGTTGTGAGAGGCTCCCTACTTTAGCAAGGTGGTGTCACGCTGGGTTTCAGTGTGCTGTGAATGAAGCATGTGTGTGTGTGTTCTCCTAGAACGACTTCACCCCAACACCCCTGGTTTGACTGTGTGCATTTGTGTGTGTATGAAATCAGTTCAGCGCTGGTGTTTGCACTCTTACGATCACTATTAAGACACGCTGCACAGCACTTCCTGTATAAGTCTGTGGGTGTGAACGGTGCATGAGAACCACCGGCACAAACACGTCAGTGCAACTTTCACAAGGTGGCAGGCTCTGAAAGGCAGGTGATTACGTCATTCGTCAGCATTCTTACATTTTGTTCCTTTAGCTCAATAAAAAAAAAATCCATCAGTTCATGAGATATTTTTCCAAAACACAGACAGGAACAAGCATTATTAACTCTTCACTTTTTCACGTCCCAGTGAGAGGTGACTGTCCTGAAGCATTTGAGTCGACAAAATACACGAGTGTGAAGCTCAGGATCAAACTGGTCTCCAGCTGCAGCGTCTAAAAGCAACGTGACGAGTCAAATTTAATTAAAATCAAGTCATTTAGTGCGACACACAACACCACACCATTTTGACCTTGAACGACTTCTGTTATCGAGTTTACCACAACCTGACTGCCACATTCAAATGATGGCAGCTTCAGTGTTTCCCAGCAACTCAAAAAAACCGTCCATTTTCTGCCATTATTCATTGTTTTTCTGGACCATCTCCAACTTTAAGGTTAATAAGTTTTGTCTGTAATTTTAAAGTAATAGTCCTTTTCCCCCACAGAAGTCAATTAGACATGTCAGAGCAGGAACTGGATGGGTGTACTAATGATGCCTGCACTCAAATTTGAGTGTTCTGCTCTAAAGTTGGTTCATTTTCGAGGTTTACCAGAAGACTGAAAAAGAAACTCATCACATTTTTATAGAGAAAGAAGCCAATCCAATTCAAGATGGGCGCCACAGACAACCAACATTAGCAAACATGGTTTTAATTAAGTCAGTATTACAGAAATGGGGCTAAAACTGACTGTAGGAGATGAGTAATGAGACCAAAACAGATACAACTCAGACATTTTTAAACGACCTTCATCTAAAACTGTCAGGAAAGGTGGCGGGCGGTGCCCTTTCTTTCTTCTTCATTTAAAACATGATGATCCACATAAACAACTGGGTGTATTTCCTCCATCATTCATGTCACCTTTGCTTGTTGTGAACTGACAGAACAAAGCAAAGCCAGTTTTAAGGAAGCGCTGAGACGAGAGAGGAGTGTACGTTCCTTCACCTGCGTGACGTCAAATTCTTCAAATCAACAGTTGGCTGCCGCACCTACGACTCAGCTCAACCAGAAAGGCCTGTTCTGCCCTCCGCTCTCAGATCCAACACAACAAACAACTCCCAATCCCGCCCCGCAGCTGGTTTAACGCCTCGATTCCCAGAAACTTTTAATTTATGACCATCAAAAAGTGGCTCTGGTCTTACTAATAATTAACAGTGTGTAAAGGGGAAATGGTGAGTGACTCCCTGTGTGTTGGAGAGAGTAAGCCTGATAGTCAATGACCATCTGTGTTTTTTTAAGTAAGTTTTTTTTGCTATGGCCCTGTTAGGCCTGTTTTTCTATTTGACAAATCTGTCAAGGCAAGAGGCACAATTTATAGTTTCCTGGAGTGAAAAAACAAGATTTACGCCACTGAGTGCTGCGGTGTTAGAGGACACTGACTGACAGTCGGAGGGAAAATTAGAGGAAAGTACAGCATTATTAAAATCATCCCTCAAACTCCCTGTGACAATTTATCCACACTTTTCAGTGACTTTTATTCTCAGGTATATAGAATTTCAGTCTCATAATCTCGCTGCGAGCCTTTGCCTTTCTTTCCCACTCCCAAGGTGTCAGGTGAAAACGCACCAACCTGTGCCCAGCTAGACTCAAATTTCCAATACTGTGTTTGCTTTGTCTTTGTCGCCATGGTGCTTAGCAGCATTTTTAATCTGGGAGCCTTATCGGGAGGGGTTAAAAAGGTCAGAGTGAAATAAAGAAACAAGATTTAAAAAAAAGTCAAAGACTTTGTAGTAAATTAACTTTTTTTTAAAGTTTAAAGAACAGATCACCACGCTAACACAAAGGTGGAACCATGTTTTTTAGGTCTCAACCAGAGTAGCTGGTGTTGCTAATCTCATTAAAACTGCACATAAACAGAACACGTTAATCTGTAATCACATTGGCAACAAGTACTTTTTTAGTTATTCGTTGCTGAAAACAATGATGTGAAAAGGCTTTATTTTCTTTAAACCTAACGTCCAAAAAAAACATCACAAATAGAAGGAGAAAAGAGTCTTTTATATAGGGCTGCACAATATATAGAAAATTTATCATCGCAATAATGGCCAGTGCAATGTATCACAAAAAAACTGCACAAACTGCAATAAATGGTTGGCTCAAATGTTTGCATTTATGCTTTTGTGAATCACATCGAAGCTTGAAGTCTTTGACCAATCGGATGGATCTCTTTACATTATACAGATCTTAGAGAGTCGCAATGAGAGGAAGATGACTAGGTGAAGAAAATGTTAACAACAAAGAACTTGTGGTCACAAAAACAACAGAACATCTCTTAGTCTTATCTGGAGATATTTTGTTAAATTTATTGTAAAAAAAACTGATGGTAAGGGGCATTTTTCAGTATTTAGAGCATCAGAAAATGTTTTATGGGGCAATGTCTTAAAGTCATGAAACTATTGCATGCAGTTTGTTTTTTCACTGCTTCTACAGCAGCTGTGTCTAGTTGTCACGTTGGAATGGAAATGACGTATTAGTAATTTTTGTTGCTCTGAACCCAGAGCAGAAAGACATCAACACTGTATACAAATACTTAAGTATTTGTTCATTTATTGCAATATAAGCACCATTATCACACATTGCAGGTTTCCTTAATATCGTGCAATCCTAATTTTTAACAAAAATTCCAATATTTTGTGAAAAAAGTAAAGTTACTAGTTGATATGACAAAACTTTTCATTCGAAGACAACAAAAGATTTACTAGCTTAAAAGTCTACATGGAGTGCATTTGCTTTTGGTGGTGAAAAATGCATATTTAGTGACTATTGTGGTTATAAGCATGGCATTAGCTGACCTTCTGTAATGCACAATACTTTAGAACACTGAAATAATCTGTCAGGAAGTGACCCAACAGACTAACCTGTCAAAACAGTTCCTGTTTTAAAACAGATCTACAGCCTGGATAACATTTTATTACTGAAAAGATTTTATTTCACTTTAAAGATATGAAATACAAACAAAATTATATCTTATAACAGCTTTAACTAGCATTTAAATGTCTTTTAGATATGACTAAAAGGAATATTTATGAGGATTAATACTCCCAAGAATAATATTTTTGCAGTTTTTTTTCATTAAACAAATTCAATCTAATAAAAAATATATATAT
>NW_013952610.1:475565-482195 GCF_001266775.1 Austrofundulus limnaeus
AGGCAAAAATGTAATTAATTCAGAAAATCTTTTCAGGACCCCATCTTGATGTTTTGGGACCCCATTTTGGGTCCCGACCCCAACTTTGGGAAACACTGCTCTAAAAGATAAACTGCTACATTCACACAGTTCACGCTATGATCTTTACAAGTTAGCTGGAAAATCTTTGAAGTGTACGTGAGGGGACTTTAATGGACCCTCATGTTGTCTCTCCAAAATTTCTTGTGGAAAATTTAAGCCTGGCAGTCCTCTAGAGCTTTAATACAAGAACAACAAATTAAAATTTAAACAAATAAATAGAATAAATCTTAAATCTGGGGAAAAAAAACATCAGCATTCTTCAATGAGTGTTGAAAATTGTGAGGATGATTCCATCTGTCTTTAAAATATATCTCTTCTTGAAGCAAAGTCTTTTAAAAACTGCCTTTTATTGTTTTTTTTTATTCTTTTTTTTATAATTAACTAAAGACTCATTTTAGGCTTTTAATTATTAGATACATCACAGTTATGACATTTCAGTGGGTGATTATCTGCACTAAAAAAACTGCAATGAACAATAAGGAAACTAATAATTTACATCAAAAATATGTACTGTTTGAGAAAATTACAGTTTCTTAGACAACGGCAGTGACGGTGGTGAAAGAAAGGCGGGTTGAACTTTGCGTCAGCATTGTTCAGCAGTGGTGGGGTATGCAGCTGGCTCCACGTCAAACCTAATTAACACTTTAAAGAGCATCACGCAAATGTGAGCGCAATTGGTACAAAAAAATTTAAAGTGCAAATCTAATTTGTAGCATTCAAATAACCCCTCACTAGCAATTCAAAGGCAAAGCATTTTTATTAGCAGATATTTAAACACAGGCTAAAAGCATTAGAGCCATAAACTGCTTATATAAATTTAAACAATATGAATTCATTGAACCAAGTTACAAATTCCTCTCATCTGCATTTTAACCAGCAAATTCTTAGTTTTATATCACCAAGTACACGCTACCGTTGTCCTTGACTTGTCCAAAGCTTCTGCTGCATACCTAAATGTAAGCTATAATCAAAATACACCAAACCATGACTTGAAAACCAAAATACGCACCAAACTGGGATTTTTGTGTATTCCAGGGCTTTTCAAACTAAAGTGCTCAGGGTGACAGTTACTAAAAACCAACCTGAGGGCCACATATTCAGCAATTACTTCCTTTACTTTATGATTTAAATTCTTTTAAATTTTATTTAAATGAAGGAGGATCACCTCTCTGACAAAAGTATGTTATTTCAGATTTTAAAAAATGTTTCTTTTATGATATTTTTTCTGATTCAAAATCTGGTTGTGGTTTAAATGAACTCACTGGTGGGCCATATTGAGCTCAACGGCAGGCTGGATGTGGCCCACACGCCGCCACTTAAATATCGATGTCAGTGCATCTGTGTGTATTTGACAGAAGCAAAATATGTTTTTTTACACTCATTTTACATTTTGATTTATGTTGACAAATGTAACAAAATAATAAAATCACTTCCTTCATGCTCTCAGTTTAGCATTTTCTCCATGACCTTTACGTTAAACAGATCTCTCCCTTCAGCTCCATCAGACCTCTGCCGGAGGATGATCCGGTTTGTTCAGCTTGTGCACAACTGCCCAAACAATGACATAAAAGCCTGAAACTCATAAGACAGACCAGTATTTCTAGCTGCATGTGTGTCAGAAGACGTGCTTTATGAATAGGGAACACTGTAAAACAGGAAATCAGACAGTCATGCCCCGGAAAATGGACAAACAGTGCAAACCTGTTAACAAAACATGATGTACAGAACTCACAATGTCAATCAGTTTTCTGCAAAGTTTAATTGTTATTTGAAAAAACATTTATAATTAAACAAATGTCTGTGTAAGTTCCTCAAACTGACTGCCAGTATTGAGCCTTGCATAACACAGAAACACGTGTGATCAAAGGTACTTAACATGTCTGCCTTAACACGTCACATGTCGCTCCTCTACATCCGACAGCTCTCTTATGATAGGAGCCCAGTAACTGTTTATGACAACAAGATGCTAGGCTGGGCCCCATCCCCTCGTCTTATAAACATTAACTCCCAAGATTAGCTGGTAGTCATGAGTAAAACAGGATGTGAACTTTGACACAAGGAAAAGTTAAGTCAGAAAATACAACTAGCAGCCTGAACGCACGTCTGAATGACTTTACTGTCATTTGTTGAATAGGACTTCGTAAATACATTATTATAGTAGCTTAAAGCTAAAGTTAGCAAAACTGCAACTGAAAAAATGAAATTAGCCAAACAGTAATGAAAAGCTAAAATCTACACAACCAAAAGTTGAAATTATATAAAAATTAAAACAAATCGGTTGAAGCTAAACTTAGCCAAATTGTTGCTAAAAAGCTAAAAAGACCATAAAAAGACAAAAACAGAGCAAGTTCTCTGATGCAGAGCTACAGCAGAACAATGTTTTCAAATTTACTGAAATCTCAATGTATTTCTATAGAATATTTATTTTAAAATAAAAAAAGGTAAATAAGTCAAAAAGTATAAAAGCCACGACGCACTATTCTCAATGGAGCTAAATGTTTTAGTGTATGAAAAGATAAAATCACACCAAATGTAAAAAAAAACAGAGTGGGACAAACTAAACAGGAAAACAATGGTGTGAACGCTGAATCCACCCACGTTACAAACAATCATTCTATGGATCTGATTCAAGTGGAGCCACACGTCGGACACACGAGCAGATCACACCAGAGTCTACACTTAATTCTGTGGCAGGAGAGCGGAGTCACGTCGATGCTCAGCCTCATGTCCGGTGCCATTTTGTCTTGCATCATGAGACCCGACACCGAAAGCTTTCTATACGCGGGCCTTTAAAAGCAGGCCGTTTGTGTGGGAGTACCCATCTGTGACCTTTTGCCTACAAACCTAGTTAAGAATAAGCAATGTGTCCAAAAACTTTCACTCTTTTCCCCCCTCCTTTCTGCAAATCCTAACTCCAATCTGGATGAGTATTGATGTGTTCCGAAGACTAATGAGCACAAAACACTGTGCAACAGCAGTTCAAGCTCGAGGTCTTATTAATCACCAAGTAATTGCAGCTATATTTAAGACAATTATGAGTCTGTGTGTACATCTGTAATGAGGCATCATGTGGAGACAGAGGATAAACACCCCCCTCCCTTTTTTTTGTTAAATTACCATCATATCTGCTGAATCTCCAGTAGGGAGTAAGAATTGATGTGATGTTTGCATCATCATAAGGAGGAGTCGAAACAATTCCTCACAGACGATTATCCACCCTCATTCAATCAGGAGCTGCTCTCGCCTGGCTCAGACATGATGGCTTCCTCTAACTGTTAAATAAATGGCATTCAGGGTCCAGATACAAGTCAGATGTACATTTAGACTGTTCAGATTTTGTTTCAATAATTTCTATTAGAACTTGAAGAATTTCCATGAGAGCATGTTAATTTGGGTGACTCAAAGCTGCAGTTTTCTAACCTATTTTTGAGATTTTCATTCAAATCTGTCCACTGGTTCATGAGATATTTTGCTAACGCTATAGACAAATACTCACATGGAAGCCAAACATCATTACCGCCTTTACCATCAGCGGCAGGCGATAATGAAATCAAACCTATTGACTGTGTTTGAGGAGAAGCTGATAAGGAACCCAATATGATTTATAAAACTGGCAGGCCATTTTTCATGCCTTACACTTAGTGTAACTACAAAAAAAATTGAAAAACAAACATTAGTACAACTCCTAATACCAATAAAAAAAACTTGTGGCCTGAAATTTCTTTGAAATTTGCCAACTTTGGAAGCGTCATTGCTCTACATGTTTATAACACGGTTATATGCCAGTCGTACAAGGATCAAACTAACAAGAGTGCCGTCAGAAACGTCCAGGAAAAGCACCACAAAGTTTGAACATTAAACTGAGGGATTTGGTTGCTTTCAGATTAATGAGCAGCACTAGAAGAGGCTACTAAATCCAAAATGTCCCCGTGGACAAAATGTGGAGTTAGCAAAAACAAATGGATTTTTATTCTCTTCAACAATGAAGAGTTTATGCAGATGTGTTGCAAATTATATTAAAAATCCCAACAGAGTGGGCTGCAAACTTTAGTTATACCCTGAAGACTAAATGATGCAGAAATTACTGTCTGTCTCAAACATTTTTGAGGCTGGAATTGCCTAATATTTATTACTTAGCAGAAATACTGCATACATAGAAGCTGAAATAGTAAAAATAAAATGCTAATATAGATTACATTAAAATAACTGTTTCGGTAAATGCAGATTTTATGAATTACTGAATATGTGTGCTTCATTGCGAGTGAGAAAGCAACATGTTTATAGCCTTTTCCTTCATCTGGATAAGATTTTTGCTGGTGCTCAAAGTTTCCTGTTCGATGCCCTCAGAGTTTATCTGGAGCCATAATTTGCCTAACAAACTGCCCCACAGATAACGCTGCACTTTGCTCAAGCTAAAGTTAATGCAGGGTTTATTTTATTTTATGTTTCTGTTTCGATCTTTATCTTTGGAAGACACCAGCAGTGCTGTGTGGGTTTTTTTTTTTGTCATACGAGTTTGTGTTCTAACCATTGTGTTGAAGAACATGACACTACGTTCTGCCTGTGAGAGGTGTTGGGTTGGTTTAGTCCAATGGTCATAAAAATAACCCATTCATTTTTGGCTAACACTCCCATACGGGCGTAGCCACGTACGGACGTGTCATTCCAAGTGCGCCGAGCTATGCCTGCCCCGTGTATCTGTGTATAGTCAATATGCTTTTCCTTTTACAGTATGACGGAGATAACGAGCTGTTTAACGTGCCAACACACTCACGTTGACTCAAGAAGGGAGATCAGGGTATCAACAGATAACTTTGGATTCTGCTTTTACAATGAGCACAGAAATGACATGTCTGAATGCCCAAATCTCCACCACCAAGACTGTTTCCTGTTGGCTGATAAGAGCCTTTCTGCACCTGAGATAGGCTTGTATTACTGTTCCTTTCATATGCTATATAAATAATGTCTGCTGGTAAAACCGTCAAGTCCTTTTAAGGTTTTTGAGGTCAGTAAATCCTCACCACAGGTACAAGCAAATACACCAAACAAAAGTGACACAAAAATAGAAATATTCGCTGCTTTTAAACTACATTGTCAATAAGTGACCGACATTTTTTCCATCCGACGCTTAAAAGAATTTAATTTTAAGAAATTAATGCCACATAATGCTTGTCTACAGAACCACTGCAACTCTTTAATAAGAACTAGTTTTCATCCAAAACATGTGAAAAATGTGTTTGAGCTTATGGCTGACATGGTAAACTCTGAAGTAAGGGCTTTGTTCAAGCATGCTAGCGTTAGGATTTGCAGCAAAAACCCCAGGGATTTTATTTAGCTTTTGAACTCTTGAAGCAAACACCTAAATGTTGCTGCAACCCGTCTTGAAAATTACTCTTATTTTCTTTTTAATTCTTTAAGTCCTTTGTCAATAAAGCAATACTTCTGGCGTGCTCTGGAACCACTCTGGCATTAGAACAAGGAACACAGCATTGTTTTATACCATATGCTGATGTGTATTGTAGTGGTTTTGATAACTTCCTACACCTTAAAAAAACATCCAAATGACAGCTGCGCTACGACTTTACATCCAGGAGTCAACTGAAATCCATTGTCATAACATCTCTTGGCCTATTTGTAGGTAAAAAGTGATCTAGCAAACTTTCAAATTTTAGCTAATTCTTTGCAAATCTTTGTCTAATATTCAGCTTCTAGGTACAGTTTTGAAAATATTCAGCTTTCAGCAACAGTTTTGCTGTTTTAGGCTTTTATAGCTATATTTTGCTTTTAGCTAAGCCTTTCCTGCTTTTAGCTACAGTCAGTCAGTGTCTCGTGTTTAGCTTTCAGCTACTGTTGAGTTGTTTTTACTTTTTAGTTATGGATTTTTGTTGTTAGACTAGCTGAGGCTTTGCTGTGTTTAGCCTTTAACGACAATCAGTCAATGTCTGTTGTTTGAGCTATTTTGCTAATTTTAACTTTTACCTACAGCTGCTGTGTTATTTTTAGATATTTTAGCTAAAGCTTGGCTGTGTTTAGCTTTAAGCTACAACCAGTGTGTCTCTTTAATAGGCTTTTTGGCTACTGCTTTGCAAAGTTTAGCTTTTTGTTACAGCTTGGTTCATTTTAGGTTTTATCTATTGTCTATTATTATTATTGTCTATTTTTAGATTTTAACTACCGTTTTGTGTTTTTAGTTTTTAGCTACAGATTTTTGGTTTGTAAATTTTAATGGAGGCTTTGCTGTGTTTAGCATTCATCTACAGGCCCTGTCACACTAGACAACTTATACCAACTTGTGAACATTTTTACAGACATTAGATTGAAGACGGAATCGAAAAAATCAACAGGAAGCTTCTTTTGGATGTGTACATAATGTAATTTGAACAAATTGATCAAATACAGTATATAACTTATTAGCAATTTAGATATAAAAATGTTTCATAAGTTGGCAAAAGTTGTCTAGTGCAGTTGTTCCCAAACTTTTTATCTTCTGACCCACAAAATATCCAGGGCAAAAACTTGTGACCCCAAATATTACTGGTCTGAGTACAC
>NW_013952610.1:482281-484991 GCF_001266775.1 Austrofundulus limnaeus
GTTTCAGGACCCCACCTTGATGTTTCAGGACCCCAAATTGGGTCCCAAGCCCAACTTTGGGAACCAAAGTGCAGTGGTTCCCAAACTTTTCAGCTTTTGACCCACAAAATAACAGTAGCAGAGACCTGTGCCCCCAGCTATTTTTGGATGATCAACATTTGCATTAGGCCAACTAAACACGGGCATAGCAACAAATGTTTTATACTACATTTATCCATTGTAAATACACTAACCTCACTCATTTGTAACAACTAAGGCAAAAATGTAATTAATTCAGAAAATCTTTTCAGGACCCCACCTTGATGTTTCAGGACCCCACTTTGGGTCCCGACCCCAACTTTGGGAAATACTGGTCTAGTGTGACAGGGCCTTTAAATCAGTCTGTGACTCTTGTTAGCTGAATTTAACTTTTAGCTAGTATTGTTTTTAAACATTTAGCTGCTGCCGCTATGACTTAGCTCATTTTAGCAATCTTTTTTTTAGCTTTAGTTATTTATTACAGTTTAGCTAATATGAGTTAGTGCTACATGTTTTAACTGATTAGTTTCAGCTGCTTTGACAAATTTTAAGTCATTCAGCATACACACACCACACTATGCTAATTTATCTTTGTTTATCAGATCACTAAAAAACAATCACTTCCTGTTAGAACACTGTCAACACTGCCTTGGGTAAACAATATATATAAGACAGACATAGTTCCAGAAAAGTGTTATTTTGGATTCCCTTAAAGACACAAGTGTCCCAAATCTAAACATATTAAATCACACAGGTTTTAAAGGCATTACACTTGAACTAATACATATGTTTTCTGGACATCTGTACTGTCAGTATGTTGTATTCCAGCAGGTCAAAGTGACCAAACGTCAGCAGGAGTTCATGCCTTGAGACACAGACTAAACAGAAGCCTAAATCTGTTCTACTGTGCTACAGGGAGTGGGAAATCCAGTGTAATTGCGTAGGCAAGCTGGTGAATCACTGCTGTGTGGCAAAGACAACAAAGACACAGAAAATAGGCAGTGAAAAAGGACAAGACCGGGCTCACATGTGGAGAAACAGAAACTAATATTTTAGATGAAAGCTTCGTCTTACCTGCCCAGTTGAAATTTCAATAACCTGACCCTGTGAGGGCCTTGTTGACATGTTTCAAAAAGCTTGCAGAAAAGGGGGAAGAAAGAATGTCGATCGGTCAGTGTCTCTTGTTCATTTAAACCCCGTGTAGGTGATAACGTCCAGCAAAAATATCCCACTTGAGTCAACAAGTTGAACCCCCCCAGCAGCGGGTAGAGTTAGCCAGCTACCGCACGTCCCATGTTTGTCAACAAGAACACAGCGCAGGAAATGGATGGGTTTTCTTCAGCCGCTTTCTGGGTGTAAAAAATAATAATAAACACTCACATCCAAATGAACGATGAGTCGTGAGCAGGGAGCTAAACCCAGGACAGTGTGGGGGGGTATACAGCCTCTCCTGGTACCGTGACGTTCCGGGCCAGCTAGCTAGCTGCCTGAGCTAGCTCTGAGAAAAGTTGAGCAACGGTTGAGTTGAACGAGACACCAGCGGAGGTCTACAAACTTTCAGGCCAAAAGTCATTCCCGGGACACAGGTCTCGACCCCCGTCCGACACCGACAGAACAGTTCAAATTATCCCCAGCGGGAGAGTCTCGGCGATGGGTCCGAAAAATAAAAACAGTAGCATGGCAGGTGAGGAGTTTAAAACGTAGCACTGGCTAATTGGGCTTGCTCGACGTTAGCTCGTGAAGCTAAGTCAACGATTTAAGCTAATAACCCAGCGACCCCGGTCAGTGGCGGTGAGTGCCAAGCCGCAAAACTTCAAAACCACGCAGATTACCACCACTCTGCTTCTTTTTTAGGGGGGTGTTGCGTGGTTGGAATAAGGTCGTTCCCCCCACCCCGGTGCGGCAATGCAGTGTGGCGTTAAAAAGCAGCTCGTCCTGTCGGTGCGCCGTCAAATATCCCAGCAGCGACCAGCCGACCGAAAGGAGGTGGAATCATCCGGTCGTGGGATCCATTATCGGCAAAGTGGGGCTTTTCTTGTTCGGAGGTTCGGCGGCAGTGTGGGGAGGGAGGAAGGAGGGAGGGAGGGGGAGAAAGACGAGGAGCTGCGCCCGATTGCAGTCTATCCTGCCCTGATACCGGAACAAGCTCGCAGCAACATGGCTGCTTGCACCGCGACTGAAAAGAGAGAAGAATCGAGGAAAGGGAGGGAGATCTGAAGCGTTCGGCTTTGCTCGTTTTTTTCCGAAAACCCGGCGCTCGCTGACTGAGTCACCCACCGTCCGTGCCTTCAGGTTGGAGGACAGCAGGTGCAGGACACTGGTGCACTCACTCAGCAGCCTCGGGATTTCAACAAGCCTTTTGTGTTTGTCTTTATTTGGATTTATTGTGACTGAATGGGCACTGGATTAAAAAAACCCAAATTATGTAACCCTTTATATTATAGAAGCCAATCTGCATCTGTGACAAAACAAATCACATCCTGTGTTATGTCATATAGGAAGAGCCTCTCATTTATGACTTATTATACATGACCTAGCATTTCAAAATAATGACTTAGTATCTCATATTTAGAATATTATCTCATAATTGTGACAACTATCATATATATGAGTTAATATGACTAAGTATTTATATTTTGCTATGTCATAATTATAATTTAAAATACTAGCCCATAATTGTGATATATATATA
>NW_013952610.1:486950-496300 GCF_001266775.1 Austrofundulus limnaeus
ATCCTATAGTTGTGATATATAGTTGTATCATGTATGACTTAGTCTGACTAATTATTTTTTCTTATTAAACCTAACATTTCATTTATGACTAATCTTCCATAATGAAAATCTTACCACTTTGACAACTTTCTCATGTTTATAAGTTGAGTAATTCTTTGTTTTGCAATGTAATACAGTTTAATGTCGTAACATATTTGACTTAGTATCTTTAATTTAAAACACTAAGTCTTTACTATGACAGTATGACTAAGTAAAATTTGCTATCTCAGTAGTAAGACTTTATCTCTTATTTGTGACAGTTATGTTATATTTGACTAAGTTTTTACACGTTGATATCTCATTTATGACTTAGTATTAAAATATTATCTGATAATAGTTATATCAAAAGCTTAGCATGACTACATATTCATATTTTGATTTTTTCATAAGAATCATTTCATTAAATGACTTAGTTACCCCATAATTAAAACATAGCTATCTCATAGTAAAAACGTAGCACATATTTATCATGTAGTTATTTCATAACAGCAACGATTATTGAGAAATTTCACAATGATTACATATAATAAATGTTCAGTTTAACATGTTTTTAACTATGTGACTCGGAGTGTAAGGATGGCTCATTGGCTGAAGTTTGCCTATTTCACTCACTCCAGTCTAGGCAAATTATAGGCCCTATTTGCTACCACATCTCCAAAAATAAAATGTAAATATATACCCATGTTATCCGTATGTGTGACTGTGAAATGCTGACTGCAGGCTCAGACATTTCCAAGTTACTTAGCAACAAAACCGTAGGCTGTCTCAGATGATGTGGCTACCACCAGTGGAACAAAAAAAAAAGTGAAAAAGTGATGTCCAAACTCAGTCGGCGTGGAGAGTCACAAAGAGTCACACAATGTGAGGATGTTGTGCAGAAAATAAAAGAAGAGTTCAGGAAATGAAGGGCTCTGAGAGGCCAGTTAGGAATGACTGGGAGGGAGTCCAACTGGCAGGATTTCCCTTAGACTCAAACAGGAGGGGGGACAAAAGAAACACCTGTTTTATATTGGTGGGGGGACACTCAAGGGTACAAAGACTATTAACAGAGATAAATACTTGTGTTTTAACAAACATTTATTCAGTTCTGTCAGTAGTTTGAATGGGAATTAGTTCAGGTTGTTGCAGAAAATGTAACAAAATGTCGCCACCTGCTGGATTTCTGACTGTACTGCGCCCCATCAATTTAAATACTGTACATTGATCTAATATTTAGTGGCAGCAGCTGAGACTTATCCCCAATATATATATTTATGACATCATCATTAAAGTTTTATTTTAATGTAATTTTTTGGAGATGCTAGTGTTTGTTCACAATAATTGTTATAGAATAAACACTTCTAGAAAACCTGGTAAAAAGCATTTTTTAAGTGCCTACACCAGCGTTTCCCAAAGTTGGGGTCGGGACCCAAAGTGGGGTCCCAAAACTTCAAGGTGGGGTCCTGAAAAGATTTTCTGAATTAATTACATTGTTGCCTTATGCTGCGTTCACACCGAACGCGATTTCAGCTTCAAAATCGCAGCAAACGCTGAAGTTTGAAGCTTGTGCACTTTGAGGTCAGACGCAGGTCAGCTSTMGAAGKGSTGCACGGCAGAGCCTCCCCGCCCCTCCCTCCTCTGTCGGGCTCTGTTTAATGTCGGACGAGGAAGTGGCTTTGCTTTATTTACAGAGAGCAAGAGCATGTCACTTTCATCAGATAATTAATCATAATTAATTCACCAGATAACTCAGAGTAGAGGCTCACAGCTCGCTTTCAGGACTATTTTTGTCCTGAGTCCAGTCTGATGAGCCGCTGCCACACATTGGTGAGGATATCTCCTGTCAGGACACCGACTGCAGGCACTCATTTCAGCTAAAGAGCTCCTCTCCATCTGTTTCAGGTTAGTGGACATCATTCAGTAAACTGTCCCGTCGGGAAATATGTCGCTACGTCACACAGTGGAGTCTCTCTGATTGGTTGATATGGCGCGTCGAGCTGCAAAAGTTTGGATTTTCTAACTTCAGCGATTTGCGCATCAAGCACGTCGAACGCTCAGATCGTTCAAATCGCGCTGCTCTAATCGCGCTTGAGGTGCCGCAGCACTTCCCGACGCTGCTTGAAGCGCGTCCACCATAGACTTTGATGCTCCTGATGCTGAAATCGCGTTCGGTGTGAACGCACCATTAGTTGTTACAAATGAGTGAGGTTAGTGTATTTAAAATGGATAAATGTAGTATAAAAATATTGTTTCTGTGCCCATGTTTTGTTGACCTGATACAAATGTTTATCATCCAAAAATAGTTGGGGGCACAGGTCTCTGCTACTGTTGTTTTGTGGGTCAAAAGCTGAAAAGTTTGGGAACTGCTGCACTTTGGTTCCCAAAGTTGGGCTTGGGACCCAATTCTGGGTCATGAAGCACCTTAATCTCCAGAAATCAATTTAAAGGGTAATAAAATAATTGCTGCTGTAATATTTTTCCTATAATTACAAAAACACAAAATAAGTAAAAATAAGTATTTACTGTATATTTGTGTACAAGCTGTTTAGATTGTCAAAAAGCCTGTGTTTTTAGGGTTATTAACGGAGTTCGTGTACTCAGACCAATAATATTTGGGGTCACAAGTTTTTGCCCTGGATATTTTGTGGGTCAGAAGATAAAAAGTTTGGGAACCACTGGATTACACTATTTTAAATGACATGAATCAAATGTTTTACTATGTTATATCTGACTGAAAAGGTGGATAAGTTGTAAATGAATAAACAAAGACTCAGAGTTGAGTTTACTTGTTGAAGACAATAAAATAACTTTAGACTGGGCTCCAGAAACAACTGTTTATTTAGCATAAACAGAAACCAAATGCAACAATTAGGATTACTTTAGCAGTATCTGAACATAATAAAATATATATTTATGTAAATGCATCACTGTTATAAAACAATAAAATAAAACATCTAATATGTACCTGAGATGATAAGTTTTACATGTACATGCTTTTAAATTGAAAGTTTTAACTTCGATGTTTCTCTAAATGACACACGTGTGATGGAAAATATTTTTATAAACAGCAGGTTTTTTTTTACTTTAAAAGATGTTTTGAGTCTACAACTACATTGTAAATAAGTGAAACTTTAATGCATATTTAACAAAGAGAGAGGAAAAAGACTCAAATAAAACAATAAAAGAAGAAAGACATTAAAACTGTTCCTTCTTTAAAGAGCACGGAGCAGATCCTCCACAGGGACGCTCGTCACGTCCGAGTAAAACCTGCCCTCGTTGTCTCCGCCTCCGAACACCAGCAGAGTTCTCCTGACGGACCCGGAGCGGACCTCCTCGTCCCCGTCGTTGTCCTCTGAGGGACGGTGGCGGCCGGGCGTTTCCATGATGACGATGGAGTGTCCCGCCCTGGGGACGGACAGCTGAGGCAGCGTCAGCTCCGTCCAGCTGCTCGTCTCTGAAACCACAAAACTGTACCTCAGCAAAGAGGACGTTTTTTTTCCACTTTCTGATAACTAAATAAATAAGTCGTCGACGGGCTTCTGCAGAACTCGAAGAATCAGGTGTGTTGCAAAGAAAATTCTCCTCACTTTTCAATAATATTGTTCAGCATAAGAATTGCATTGTAATTGCAATGCATAATGCAATGCATAAAATTTGAAACACTGAAAAAACTTTTCAACAAACTCGAAGACAAGAAACCAAACCTCTCAAGTTCTCTTAAATAACATTTCAATATATTATTATCCATTACAAACATTATAAACTAAGAGATAAAATACAAATAACACATTTTTAATCATGATCATCCATTTTCTGTACACGCTTCTTCCTTCATGTTCATTAAAATGAAAACTTTTTGAATTTTATTTAATTTTTTTAATTTTCCCACCAGCTTTTACTTTGAAAAACACTGGTCTAAGAAACATTTTCATTCCCACTGAGAAGAAAACTGTCAGATCAGCAGATTAATTCAGAACAATGCTATATTTTTGTAAATAGATGCGTAAAGTTGTGTGTAACTTTTGGACAAACATCATCAGCTGGATGACACCACACAGCGTGTTTCAGGGGATCACACTGACCAAATTAAAAATTCAGGACACAATGGAGTGACAGTCGTCACTCGAGCCGTATATCATGCAAGCTGAACTGGCTTTGTGATTTCAAAATAAAAGTCTCCTACACTGTGGTGAAAACGCTCCCTTGTGGCGCCTCCTTTCTTTTCATGTATAATAACTAGAAATTTAACCATAAAATCATCCACAAAGTGGGGGACACAGGTTATTGATAATTAGATTTTTATGCTTTGTAAGCTCAAAAAATGACGATTGTATTATACATGAATAAATACGGTAATTAAAAAAAGGGTTTAAGTTCACTAAAATGTTGAGATCCTCTGTGATTACAGTAATTTATTAAAGTGACTGTGACATGCATATTATGAAATACAAAAAGTCAAAGAAAATATATTTATATTTAAGAAACTTGGCATAATATACATGATTTGACCCATTACGTCACATAATTGGCATATTTTCTTTTGAATTTTGCTCAGCTAAAGCGAAACAGGAAGTGACATCAAAGGGGAACTCTTTAAGAAAAAACTTCCTCATTTTTTTTATTGAAACAATATTATCTGAACTATGACTCTTTCTTATCTCTATGATAGTGATTAAATTTTTCTAAAGAAACATCAGATTCTTCTCTACAGTCTGTGTTGTCAGTCATTTTAGCAACACCCTGTTTTTATATTCAGATATTCCCCATTGACATTAGGGCTGTGTATTGGCAAGAATTTGGCGATACGATACATATCATAACAGAGGAGTCCCGATACGATATATCCCGATATATTGCGATACGGTAAGCAAGGCGATATATTGCTATTTTTTTGTCCAAAAATTCTATTAAATAAAAACCTCTTACTGAAAAAAAAAGAAAAGCTAATGTTTACTCACAATGCTAATGCTACCCTTACTCTCTGGCGCTCAAGAGGTAGAGGAGCCAAATGGCTGGCTCACTGCTGCCAACTAGTGGTCAGAGGCTGAACTACAACATAAAAATGAACAGTTGGCAAGAAGATTGACATTTTAAACCTTAATAAAAAATCGATACAGGGCTTTAGAATACTGATACAGTATCGGGAAATGAAATATCGCGATATTTCAGTGTATCGATATTTTCTTACACCCCAATTGACATCACTTCCTGCTACTTCACATGCAAATATCTCAACAACTGCTCATCTCAGTGACATGAAATCTTTTAGACAATACGTTATCAATCTTATCTTTCTAAAAATACATTAATATTTACTATAAAAATTGACGTCACAGGCACTTTAAAGACATGTAAAGTTGGAAATGTCTCAGCGTGTCAGTGGGAGGAGCCTCAGCTCCACGTTTGTTAAGATACATGAATGAAAGAAGCGCAGAAACATGCGAGCATGAATATTCCTGTACTTTCCCACTTCTGTCCGTGCACCGACTTTTAGTGTGAAAGCTGCGCACTTTTTGACACACAAGGCCACACCCCCTACCATCGCCGCTGAACCGCTGCTCACCTGTATCGAAGACGAAGGTGTCGCTGAGGGCGTTGTTTCCGTTGTAACCGCCGTGGATCAGAAACCTGGTGTCCGACAGCACGGCGCTGCCATGCCAACTGCAACACAAGCATAACAGAATCATTGTGTCGAAGTAAACACTCAGTTGTGTGTACAAAAACTGGCAGTGAGGGTCATGGGTTTTTGTGTGATCGAACCTTCGAGGAGACGGAGCTTTTCCACAAGTTTTTACAGCGGAGAATTCCATCAGACCTACGAACACGATTTGTTTTATTGTTTTATGCGTCCGGTGTGTGTTTTTATTTAAGCGAGCAGTTGGCGTAGCTTACCGAGGTCCAACATGTACATGTCGTTGTAGCAGACGGGCGTGTCCCAACCCCCGAACACGTAAATATACCTCTCCTGAATCACACACGCAGAGTGCCTGAGAGGAAAAACACATCAGTCGCATTAAGTGTCTGGACAAAATAAAAATAAAAAAAAAGAAATGTTTGGACGGAGTTTTGTTACCCTGACCGGGGGGACGGTTTGTCCCCCGTGACGATGGGTTGGTACCAGATGGAGAGGTGAGGGTCGAAGATGTACAACGAGTCGCTGCAGCCGTCGGGCTCCGGGTTGGGGCGAGGAAACACCCCGCCCAGCACAAAGAGTTCCCCCCGAAACATGCTGCAGCTGTGGTAGGCCAGGGGGGGCACCTTCCCCTGAGCCTGGAGGGAGAATTAGTGGGAAAAAAAATAAAAACTTATCAATCAAATACAAAAAGTCAAAGTAAACACATTTTTATATAAGAAACCTTGCATAAAACGTGATTTTGCCCATTTTGTCACATAAATGGCATATTTTCTTTTGAACTTGGCTCAAAGTGCAACAGGAAGTGACATCAAAGGGGAACTCTTTAAGAAAGAGAACTCCGTAATCTTTGTTTATTGAAACATTATTTAAACTCTGACTTCATCTCTGATAGAAACTCAAAATAATCTAAAGAAACATCAGACTCTTCTCTACAGTCTGTTAGCTATTTTATCAATGCTTTGTTCCATTCAGACATTCCCCTTTGACATCACTTCCTGTTGCTTCACATGCAAATCTCTCAACAACTGTTCATCTCAGCAGCGGGAAATTATTTGTGCAACACATTAATAATGTTATCTTTCCAACAACGCCTTTACATTTATTAAAAAAGTTCATGTCACAGGCACTTTAAAGAGCTGGGGTCAGCGCACCTCCACCATGCTCCACCTCCAGCTCTGCGTGTCCAGGATGTGGACGTCGTTGAACCACTTCTTGTTCTTGGAACCCCCGAACACGAAGATGCGCTCGGAGTCGGGGTCGTAGACGGCCGTGTGCCCAATTCTGGCCTCGGGGGTCGGACCCTCAGCCAGAGTCTCCGCCGCCACCCAGGACGTGTCCTCTGGTGGACGGAGGACAAAGTCAAAACCTGCTTTAACAGCGTTTTCACAGAAAAGGACAGTGTCCAAACAAATTCAGGGGCTGCGTCCTGCGAAGGCAGATTACGTCACAGCGAGGAGATTCAACTGCGGCCTGCAAGTATTTGTATTGTATTACATTACATTACATTAAATTACATTACATTATATTATATTATCTCATCATATCATATTATATTTATCCTGATTCCAAGCACGGATCTCAAGATGCATTTTGGGACGACCGCTAATTTCTATTAGGGCTGCAACTAACGATTATTTAAAAAATATATTAATCTGTCGATTATTTGTTTGATTAATCGGCCAAAACATTAAAACACTTAATTACATGAATATGAGTAGATTTAAATTAATTTAATTCCTGTATAAATTAGGGATGCAAGTTATCGATTAATGTGAAGTTGTCTGAAGTTGTTTTGAGCTGCTGTAATGTGCAAATTTCCCAATGTGGGATCAATAAAGTTTTATCTTATCTTGTTGATTTATCTTATAGATTGACTAACAATTAATTAATAAGCAGTCATTTTCTTAAAAACCAGAGTTTTCTATTGAATCAAGAGGGTCTTTTCATAAAATGAAGGATTCTTTTCTAACAATATGCTAAATTAAAAAAGAAGCACATCATAAATATTTTAACAATTGATTTTGCCAGTCGTATTAAACACTGACTGGAAAAGAAAAAACACAAAAATGTGAATGTCATACATTAATAAACTTGGTTATAGCTATAAAACATAACAAAACAGAAATTTAATAGGTTGCTGAATGAGGAAAACAGATAAAAAAGAATAAAATATGATTTTTAGATGTATTAATTTGTTATAATTAGAATTTATTTGCATTTAGAATGTATGATTTTTCTAATTATTTACTTTTTGCTTCCTTGTTGGTTCTGCCTGCGGCTAAAACGACCCAGTAAGCAGTTCTGAAGCAGCCCCCCATCCCTCCCCCCTCCCCTACTGAGTCAGTTCAGGAGTTCTGCTGCGTCTTTTTTTTTCCTTCATCCTGAACCTTTTTGCTGTTTATCAAATAACTTTGAGCCTCAGTCAGAAAAAAAAAAACTGGAGGAATTAATTGTGTCAAATACTTTTTATCATAACTTTGGATCTACTTGGCCTAACAACACAATTTAAAAACTGGTTTAAAGTTTGAAGTCTCTACTTTTCACTTGAGAGTCAGAGAGGGCGGATCTTTAGAGGTAGAGTTTTTCTTCCTAAACTTTATTTAGGTCAGCCAGCATCAACGACCCTCTGCGGGTGACGTAAACGGCGCTGCGACACGGCGAGGGACGCATAAATGGCGCGACAACGAATCGATAACGAAATTCGTTGCCAACGCTTAATAATCGACTTCTATCGATTCGTTGCTGCAACCCTAATTCTATCTTCATTGCTTCTGGACATACGTCGGGGTAATGGCTAGACCGTCTCAATTCACACCCATTTTCTTCTGGTCTTCGATGTGAACAAAGAACCCGGCTCAGACCAGGTAGGTCCTTCGAAGGACGCAGCCCCTGAATCTGGACACAGCCTGTAAGTTTGGACCGACCCGTGCAGAGCTTCCACATCGGATCCTTGCAGAACTGCATCCTGGCTCCCTGACCTCCGATTAAAATGGCCGTCTGAGCGTCGATGGGACACAGAGTTTGACCCCAGCGTCCCGACGGCTCGATCAGAGGGGCTGCGGGGGGGACACACGGAGGGATGGACACAGGTGAACGAGTGTGATGAAGTTAAACGGTGCATTATGTCTGCAGAAACGCACCAGTCTGTGTGGGAGTCCTGGACTGACGACTCTTTGTCCTGGATGCACTCTGAGGAGGTGTTTTCCCCACCAGCTCCTGTGTCTCTGCTTCACTAACTGTAAAACAGGACATGAAGAAGACAGGAAGAGCTCATTGCTCGTGTCAAACGCTGACGTGTCTGTGAGCCGCAGAACGGTTCTCCGTCCTCACCGGTTTTTGTCCTGGAGGATTCGGCTCTGTCACCAAACAGCTTCTGTCTGCTGCTGCTTTGACCTCTGACCTTCCGCGCAGCAGCTGGGGCCTTGTCCTTCCCTCCGTTTGGACACACATTCTCCTCTTCTCCCGCCTCGCCGACGTCGTCGCTTTCTGACGATTGCTCCCTCTTCCTCTTGCCGCTGAGCTCCCGGGCGGTGAGGGGAGCCACCGTGTTCTGATGAAACACAACAATCACAAGACCAAAACTTCACATCAAAAACAACCCAGAATACAGCGGGTAAAATAAGTATTGAACACGTCACCATTTTTCTCAGTAAATATATTACTAGAGGTGCTAATGATATGAAATTTTCACCAGATG
>NW_013952610.1:501867-530501 GCF_001266775.1 Austrofundulus limnaeus
GTGTGGGTGGGCTTACAATACACGCCAGTTTCCAACCGTCCTCCATCCGAAACCGAGACATCGCAATCCAGGAACGCCAACCTGCCATTTTTTTTTTACGTCCACTCGTGTGAACTTAATATATTCATCCACCGAGTTGATGTGATCAGTGAAATGTTGGACTTCCTGGGCTTTAATTTTAACCCAGGTGTCGTCAACATATCTGAACCAATGGCTCGGTGGCACCCCTGAAAAGGACATCAAGGCTCTCTTTTCCACTTCCTTCATGTACAGGTTTGCAACAATTTTTTTATTTAAAAAAGCTGAAAGAGGGGGAAAAAGCTTAACTTTGCAGAAAAAAAAGCAAAAATACAGCTGAAATAGTAGAAAAAAGCTAAAATTGCTGTAAACAGAGAAAGCAACTGTGAGAAACAAATAGCTCAAATTAGCAGAAAGAAACACAAAAAGTAGAAATTAGGAGAAGAATAGCAAAATGATAGCAGAAAAAAAGCTAAATTTAGCAAAGAAGTGGCTAGAATTAGCACATGGTGCCTAAAATGAGCAGAACAAGAACAAAATGTGTAAGGTTCTGTAAAGACACATTTTAAAGGATTTTAAGCATGTTGAAAACAGATCCATTCATTTTCAATGGCAAAAAGTGGCTAAAAAGGTGAAATAGCTGAAAAAGTAAAAATAGCTGAAATACCAAAAGTCATAACAGGATTGCCATAAATGAGCTGAACGTTTTGATATACGAATCGTTGAAATAGCACAAAAATTGTGGAACGAGTTAAAATGTACGGAAGAAAAGATGACCTATGAAAGCTGTGAAGTATTCACACTACTCGACATTTATTTAATTACTTCCTGAGAGTTTCACTAAAATATGCCCAGCGCTACATGATGCTTTTACATATATTTAAAAAGTAAAATTCAAAAGAGACAGTTGTTTTCCTTGAATCGAGGGAGTCATACTTGTTATAAGGAGTCAGTTTTCCAATAGTGATGGGGATCCGATCAGCATCATTCAGCTCTGCGCAGACGCAGATCCTGTCCCCCCACGGTCCGCTGCTGAACAGCACCACCTGCCGGACAGAGGCGGGAACAGCAACAGACACTCTGCACGACCCGTCCGAGCTAAACAGAAAACAGGCCAAACATTAGAACACGAGCGATTTGTCATGCAAGAAAACAGCACCATATACGATGATATTCAATGGCACGTGTTTTATAGAATATTACCAGTAAATATGGCGCGTTTGAGGAAAAAAAGCGACATCATTTGTTCCAAACTTACCTCAGCAGCCTTTGAGGCGGACCGTTTATATCGAAAACAGCATAAACACCGAACTCTTCCATCTTTACGTTTTCCTCCTAAAGTCTTTTCACGTATACAGACTTATTTTAACACGATTTAAAGCGTTAAAACAAGTTCACAACAGCCAACTCCCGCCACTGCTGTGTGTACGGTTTCTAACTACGCGCGAGTTCTGGGTGAAAGAGTGCGCGCGCGTTTTACCGTTCAGCGTGTCTTTCGAAGATGAGGTGCACATTTGGCGCATAAGAATAAAGAGCTCCGCCCTTGCTGTACACACCGTTACACATATCAAGCGCTCTCCAGCTTGGCCTCTGTTGCTCTGAAAGCGGCATTCAAGAGCACAATGTATTTTGTTCAATTTAAAGATAATTTCACATTTTACCTTGTAAACTTTGACATCTGCGGATCTAATTAACATGTAATGTTTAGTTGCGCACAAATTAGAAAATCTTACCAAAAAAAGTATTCACGAATAAAATGTTTTAAAGATATATGAAGCAAAAAAGGCGTTTTTTTCTACGTTTATTGAATCAAAGTAATAAAAATATTTTTTACAATACTTTTTAATTCGGTAATAAGAATATATGAGTAATTATTATTTTTCCACATTATTTCATTTGTTGCACAAAACCTTACATTTGCGTTAAACAAACATTTGAAATCGTTCACTAAATACGACAGTTTGTTCTTGAATGCACACTGAAGAAGCGCAGCTGTCGCAAAGCATTCTGGGATAAAACACCGGCTGAAACCTTCTCGAAAGAACTGCAAAGATGATGGTGAGTGAGTTAGCGTTCACGTTCCGAAATCAGTCCATAATCCGTCTCCATCCTTCAGTTTATCGGCCGGGATTAGCACCGGAATTATTCTTCATGGATAAAACGGGCTGTTGGCTGCGTTGAAAAGCTGTTATTTTTGAATAAATGTATTAAAACAATATAGTTTTGTTAGCTAAACACTGTTAGCATTTTGTTATCAATGGGCGTATGAGGAGGAAGACGGTGACATGAATGTAGCGGGATATAAATAATATAAACAGACAAATTTTAGGCGTCCACTTTAAGAGTTTTAAGCTTATATTTTAGGTTTTTTTTTAATAGTCTAAACATCTTTGTTCATAGGTTTGTGTGTGTGTGTATACGTTTCCTCTTATTAGCCTGCTCAGGTTTAGCTAATTTCAGGTCAGTTTAAATCAAAATGTAAATGTACAGGTTGAAGTGAAGACATCCGGGTATTTACAGTGCCACTGTCTCAGCTGCATGCCTGATGATGATTAAGTATAAATATTATCACTAATAATGGCTACAAATGTTTTATTTTGAAAAGATACTGTGCAATACTGTTTTTTTGTGTGTTATTAAATGAGCTAAGCATTGATTTTTATGTCTAATCTAAATTAATCTGAGCAGGATAGTCTGCACAGCTGCATGTTTTAATATTTAAACTAAATTGGATTGTGGTAAAAGAAGTTTACAACCATTAATTGTGTATTACATGTGTTTTACTTTATTTAAATGTTTGTATAAATATGAAGTAATAGTCTTGATCAGATTTTCCCCTTTAAAGCAAGTTATTCCTGTATTTAAACAATTGTTTGCAAAAACTATTTTATTTATTTAGTCCTAGACTTAATTTTGATTCATTTTTTTAAGATATTGAGCTAAAATCTGAGGTAGCTACATGCGTACTGCGTTGTAAACGGCAGGTGATGTGTACCTGTTCCTGGCCTGGGTTTTAGTGAACTTTATTTGATTTTCTTCTCATCCTGCAGCCCACACCGGTTATCCTGCTGAAGGAGGGGACAGACACGTCTCAGGGCATCCCCCAGCTCGTCAGCAACATCAATGCCTGCCAGGTCTGTCCTCACTTTGTCTTTCTGTGACAAAACGTCATTTTTCTGTTTCTGAGCTGGAAGAACAAAGGAAAGAAAATGTTTTAAAAGCGCTGAATGGTCCTGTTACGTTCTCTGCAGGTGATTGCTGAGGCTGTCCGGACCACCCTGGGACCCCGGGGGATGGACAAGCTGATGGTGGACAGCAGAGGTGAGGAGAGGCCGATGTTAAAACTGCATTCAGAACGTAGAGCTGGAGTTATTTACAGCGTGTCGATGTCGGCTGTTTCCAGGGAAGGCGACCATCTCTAACGACGGCGCCACCATCCTGAAACTGCTGGACGTGGTCCACCCCGCAGCCAAGACTCTGGTGGACATCGCTCGCTCCCAGGACGCCGAGGTGAGCCGCGTGTCCGTCAGCAGCGTGGCTGTTTGTGAATCCGTGCAGCGTCTCAAAACGATTTTGTTTTTGTTTTGTTTTCCTGCGGATCCTCAGGTCGGAGACGGCACCACGTCCGTCACCCTCCTGTCCGCAGAGTTCCTGAAGCAGCTGAAGCCGTACGTGGAGGAGGGGCTCCACCCTCAGACCATCATCAGAGCGTTCCGCACCGCCACCAACCTCGCCGTCAGCAAGATCAAGGAAATCGCCGTCTCCGTGAGGAAAGACGACAAACAGTGAGTTTATCCGCCGCGATGGCGAGATCTGCTTCTCTCGCGTCCGGCTGGGCGGTAAACGTTGTTCCTGCCTCCTCAGAGAGCAGAGGCAGCTGCTGGAGAAGTGCGCCGCCACGGCTATGAACTCCAAGCTGATCGCCGGGCAGAAGGGTTTCTTCTCCAAGATGGTGGTGGACGCCGTCATGTCTCTGGACGAGCTGATGTCTCTGAAGATGATCGGCATCAAGAAGGTTCAGGGAGGAGCCCTCGAGGTGGGTGTCTCGTTCAGAGAGAATGCTGCTAATGCAGACATGTTATTACTCATACTTATTATTTAGCGTTTTCTCCTCTCAGGATTCTCAGCTGATCGCTGGGGTTGCCTTCAAGAAGACCTTCTCCTACGCCGGCTTCGAGATGCAGCCCAAACGCTACGAGAACCCCAAGATCGCCTTGCTGAATGTGGAGCTGGAGCTGAAGGCAGAGAAGGACAACGCAGAAGTTCGTGTGAAATCAGTGGAGGTATGATGAACTTTAAATCAACTGTATTAACTCTAGGGCTGCAGCTAACCAGTATTTTAGTAATCGATTAATCTATTGATGATTCAGACGATTAATCGAGTAATTAAATATAAAAAGTCATGTTCTGCAGTAATTATTTAAGCTTATTTTATGAGTAATACAATTATTTAATATTGTAAAGGGGTAATACAGTATACACCTGCTGATGACCCTGCTGCAATCAAGGTAAAATTACACCAGTTGTATTAATTAATGCATTTTAAACTCCATTTGTTTGTATTTGTGTATATAAGGTTTGAGGAGGCTTTAATTAAAAAACACTCTGTCAATGAATCATTTTTAACCATCACAGAAAAATCTAAATGCTGTAAATTTATTGTTATGGATTTTAAAACTGATTATTAATATTATTATTATTATTATTATTTTGTTAGAAATTTAATAAGTAAAATGTGTAATATAAACTTTTGGGTGTTGCAGTTGAGTTTTGTAGAGTTCACTTGTTAATTGTAACAAAAAATTCACATATTTTTAAGACTTATTAGGTTGGTGCAGGGCTCCCCTTTAAAGATTTAGTCTTGACTGCTTAGCTACACATAAATATGACAGTAGTAATGAAGGCAAAAATCATAAAAAGCAGCAGCAAATAATTAAAAAAAATCCAACTGTCTTATATAAATACTTTTAAAGTCGAAACATTTACTCCAAGTATGTCATTTAAACTAAGATAAAAAAAATATATCAACAAATAAACGTGTTTCAGCTCCAGCTGTCAATCTGTTGCTCTGCTTTTGTTTGTATCTGACAAACTTACAGTAAGTCTTGTTTTTAATCACACAACTTACACACTGTTTAATAAAACCCTGCCAGGTCACCATGATTGGTCAGCACAAATAACGTTAGCTTAAATATAGCCCCTGCTTGTTCATCTTTAACATGACAGATTATCATAGATTTAGGTAGCCGTATTTTGCAAAGGGAACATGAACGATATCTGTTGTTAACTCTGGATGCATTCGGTACATGGAGCAGCGTTTTTGTTCTGGTGCAGAAACAACGAGGATGTGCGCTGTTGTCTTTTCTGTTTAGTTTTAAATGTTCCCATGCTTTTTATAATTTGTTGTTTTCTGAGCGCTTGGTTTCAGCGCTCTTCATCTTCTTCTAAAGCTAAATATAGAGCAACACGTGTCAACAGTATAACTGTTAGCGGAAGCGCTCACGTCGTAGCATTGTTTAACACAAATAACAAACCGGCTGGACGAAAGCGCACTGATTATAGCAGTGTTTATTTTTTACAAAGCTTGGAGGCAGATAATTTGCCTCGAGGATTTTTCATTATCGAATTAATCGAATTATTTGAGGAATCGTTTCAGGCCTAATGAACTCATCTGACCTTTTCCCTCAGGACTACCAGGCCATCGTAGATGCAGAATGGAACATCCTGTACGACAAGCTGGAGAAGATCTATCAGTCCGGAGCCAAAGTGGTTTTGTCCAAGTTGCCCATTGGGGACGTGGCCACCCAGTACTTCGCCGACAGAGACCTGTTCTGTGCGGGCCGGGTGCAGGAGGAGGACCTGAAGAGGACAATGATGGTAAGAGGAGAACAAACAGGATGAACCGTCGATCTAAGCTCTAAATAATGACGTTTGTTGGGAGTGAATGAAACTCGTGATGGTTGGTGTTGATTATGACCTTCAGGCCTGTGGAGGCTCCATCCAGACCTCTGTAGGAGCTCTGACTGATGATGTTCTGGGACAGTGTGAACTGTTCGAGGAGGTCCAGGTTGGAGGCGAGAGGTAAGAGACGCTTTAACTCAAAGATCCAGACATTTTCTCCTCTTCATCAAACATGTTGACCAATAAAAGCTTCACCTCCTGAAGAAAATGTAAATATAACTGTTCGGATGAGGCTACCGTCTTGTTTCGTCTCGTAGGTACAACTTCTTCAAGGGCTGCCCCAAGTCCAAGACGTGCACCATCATCCTGAGGGGCGGAGCCGAGCAGTTCACTGAAGAGACAGAGCGATCGCTGCACGATGCCATCATGATCGTCCGCAGAGCCATCAAGGTTTGTCCCGCCTTTAAGCTTCACCTGTACCTGTGGAGGAGTTCAACCTGCTGGAGTCCAGGGAGAAACGGGATGTTTCTGGACTATTTAGGTTCATATTTCACCTTTAAAAATGGTTTAATCTGCCATGATGAGTGAAGTTACTTTTTAGTTTTGATCTACTGAATCAACACAGCAGAGCTAAAATCATAAAAAATCCAAGTAGATTTTTTTTTTACTGAAAACCAGAAATAATTTAATTTCTTGTTTAAGTACAGTTTGAATGTTTAATGCTGAGATTTATGCTGAATAACTAAAAACATAAAGCTAGCCTAAAAATAGCTTAAAAAGTAGCTGAAATAGTTGAAATTAGCACAAAGAAGCAGAGCATATTTGCTGAATTAAGGGCTCGACACACGGGCAGCGACAAACTACAGCGATTAACGGCTGTCATCGCAGCCAGGGTGAAACCCGACACACGGGACGCGATAGCGATCGCAACGTTGCGAATCGCGCTCTCAGGTCCCTTGTCTTCACAAAATTTGATTGGTTCTTGACTCTGAAGGCGGGTGTGCATTACGGACGTGTAAACTAAACAAATCTTGCGATGCTAATGATATTGAAAAACAAACACATCAAGATACAGTTTTATGTGGCTAAACTTACCATAAACTTCACCCTGGTGCCAATAAATTCCCACAAAGCTTTTTAGTAATCACTTGGTGAAAGTGTTAGCTAACTGCAGTGTGTAGCATACTCTCCTCTCATTGGTCAGTCAATGAAACCCTCGCTGATTGGTTGTACGCTAAGCGACAGCGACAAAAGTTGAACATTTTTCAACTTTCATATGTCGCGTCGCAAGCTTGCGTGTGCACGAGCGTGAAATTTCACATGCACTATTTTCGCCGGTCGTTTGGCTGGAGGAGGGCAAGCGATTGTCGCCTCACCGCACAGGCTCCATAGGAAATGAATGGAGAGCGAGCGACGTCGCCTCCTGTGTGTCGAGCCCTTTAAGCTGTAAAAAGCTGAAATTATTACAAAAAAGCTAATTTTGCTTGGGGGGTTCAAATTAGCTAAAAAGTTGCTTAAAAACAGCTAAAATGATCAGAAATCAGCTAAAACGCGCATAAAACAGTTGATATTAGCAAAAGAAAAGCAGAAAAGGTAAGAATGCGAGCAAAAAAAGAGGAAAAAACTAAAATCAGTAAAATAGAAGCCAAAGAAAGCTGAAATTAATAAAGAAACAATTTGAAATTTATAAAGAAAGTATTTTTGCTGAATAAGCAGTAAGAAGCTGAAATTATTTAAAAAAAAAGGTGAATTTAACTTATTTAAAAAAGGTGAATTTTGCTGTGGAAAAAAGCTTAAATTAGCTAAAAATAGCTTAAAAACAGCTTTAGATAGCAGAAAACTGGTGTAACGAGCATAAAAAAAGTTCAAATTAGAAAAATAGCTGAAAAGATAAGAATGCTGGCAAAAAAGAAAGGAAAGAAAAAATAAAATCAGTAAAAATGAAGCTGAAGGAAACTGAAATTAGCACAAAGTTTAAAAAAAGCAGAACCAGAACAAAAGGTAAAAGTACAGTAAAGATTTATGAATATTTTTTAAATGTTTTGCGTGTTAAAAACAACTTAGTTTATTTTTATTGGGGAAAATACATGTAAGAAAAAGCTAAATATCTCAAAGTATAAAAGTTTAATTACTTTCTCTCTGTCTCTCCATCACCACCAAACTTCATTCAGTTTTCCTGATTTTTAAAAAATTTTTCTTCCTGTAGATTTTTTTACGGTTTGACAAATAATTTTGGGTCTTGCTCAGAATGAAGGTCACGGGTTTTATACTTCTTCACCTCAAGAGAAGGATGAGACTGACTACATTGTGTTTTTTAAATTTATTTATGTATTTTATTTTATTTATATTTTTTGTCCCCCCCGTCGCATCCGATCATCAAATGTCGACACTAACTGGATTCACTTCATTACAGAACGACTCCATCGTAGCAGGAGGCGGGGCCATAGAGATGGAGCTTTCTAAGTACCTGCGGGATTACTCCAGGACCATCCCTGGGAAGCAGCAGCTGCTGATCGGAGCGTACGCCAAGGCCCTGGAGGTCATCCCCCGACAGCTGTGTGACAACGCCGGCTTCGACGCCACCAACATCCTCAACAAGCTGCGTGCCAAACACGCCCAGGTAGAAAACAGGACCCCTGTCTTTAGCTCCTCCCAGCACCTCGCCATCACTGCTGACTCCCCGTGTTGCTCCTGTCGTCTCGCAGGGCGGCACCTGGTACGGCGTGGACATCAACAGCGAGGACATCGCCGACAACTTCGTGGCCTGCGTCTGGGAGCCGTCCATCGTGAGGATCAATGCCCTGACGGCAGCGTCGGAGGCGGCCTGCCTCATCCTGTCGGTGGACGAGACGATCAAGAACCCCCGCAGCAGCGTGGACGGACCTCCGGGCGGCGCCGGCAGAGGGAGGGGCCGGGGGAGACCACACGCCCACTAAGACCCCTCGTTTTAAAACGGTAACACAATCCAAACACAGGTATCAAAGAATTCACATTTTTATCTACGTTTGGATTTACACTGTGCTTAAAACGAGGCGTCCTGACCAGCTGCACTCGCTGCAAACAGCTGGGAGGAAGGGGGCGGAGTTTAGCAGTTACAACCCAGATTCTGTGGACTTTTGTTTGTTTTTTTCACTCGCAGTTTAGAAGCATTTCAAGCCTCTCCCCTCCTGTCGTCACCTGAGTTAAACGTGGTGTAAAAGCAGCAGCTCCAGTCAGAAACCTCTTTAACGGGTTTTATTTGGAGGCAAACTGCTGTTTCATGTTGAAAAAGAAGCACTGAAAGGATGTCGAGCAGTTCTGTGTGAAGTTATTTATTGGACCAATCTCCTCAATAAACTCACAGCTGAAATCACAACGACTCTTTCTCCTGCTGGCGTTTTGTTCAGAGCGCGTACGGGTTCAGTTTTTGTTGCATGGAATGTTAAAACTCGAACAGAATTTAAAAAATAAAGTAAACAATGAGGCTTACTGAGTCAACGGTTTAATTATAAACAGTTTATTACAATAAAGAAAACCAGTTTGATTCATCAAAATGTGTTGATTTGATGTGACGGTTAAAAATATTTACTTCAGCTTATCATAGTTTAACATAACTAAAATTTCCCAAGATTTCCCTCATTTTTTGTACCAAACGATATAGTTTCCAGCAACAGTTCACTTTGACAGTCTTGGTACTGGTTTAAGGCTGACTTGATTCAGGTGTTCTAACTTCAGAGTGTTTAAGCTTATTTAATTCTGGAAGTCGGTTCAGTAAAGTTGCATCAAACATTATGATTTGTAGAAACTCCCTGTAAAGCTGCACTTATCAAGAACTGTAAAAGAAACTAATGGATCAGAATGAATAGTTTGTTTTACAGTAGCTACATGGAGCTTTAGCATCATTGTAGCTTTTATTTTGGTAAATTTTAGACTGATCCTTTCTATTGAGGCATAATCTAACAAGGCAACTTCTACTTAAAGTGTTTTGTGGGCTGGGGGGAGGTTTGTTTTTAATCGTCTCAGGCTTGTTTCCACACAAAAATCGATGGATTTGAAGCAAGTTTTCAGAGTTGAGCTGATAAAGAAATCATGTTAGAGTCCCAGTAAGGGTAAAACAGGGTTTTGTAAAAGATAATTTCAAGTTTTCAGAGGGGATCACGATTTCTAAACTCAAAATAGCTTGTAGTTTAACCTTTTCACCACTAGATGGAGCACTTCCACATTAAAGAACCAAAGCTTCAGTCCAAGTTTATATCAGGATTTAAATGAGGTATCAGTTATATGATGAGAATTTTAACGATGAGCCAGTCTTCAGGTAGCATACTTGATTTTTAGATAATACAGATATAAAAGTTTGAAATAATTAGGTTTTAAGGTGTCTATGCTAATCAGTGGAAGATATTCAATATGAAAACCCCACAACATCATGGATTGATTTCTCTGTAATTTTCCCTCATCGGATCAGTTCTAGTGAGTTTCAGATGGTCTTTAATTGGACAGGAAGTCTATGGAAGCCCGGACGGAGCGGTTGGACATGACGTCAACGGCCGTGACTTTGATCTCCGTGTCTCCGAACTGCATGGTGGCCCTGATCTCCCGTCTCTCTGCCCCGGCTCCGCCCACCGCTCCGAGTGGCGGCAAAGGCTCGGGCAAGTCCAGCGTTACGGTTCCGCACTTCCTGACGCCGGGGTCGGAGATGTACGTGACGTCGTCGGTGGCGCTGCAGTAGATGTTGACGATGATCTTGCGCTGGCCCGCCCGAGCGGGCGTGTAGCTCCGCCTCACGACCTCTCCCAGAGCCACCGACTGGTCGACGGAGATGAAGCGGTCGAAGATGTCCGTGCACCACTCGCGCCCGTCTTTGATGAGGAGTTTGTCCCGGGGGTGGCGTCCGTCCAGGAACCGGTTCAAGACGCCGACCCCGTAGGTCAGCGGGCATCGTCGCACCCTGACCTGTAAAGAGAGAAGCGGTCAGACCCAATCGCTCCTCTTAGACCAGCTGGTGTTCCTGATCCCGTACCACGGTGGGATCCAGCCCGAAGAGCACGGCCCCCTTCAGTATGGTCAGTCCAACGTCGTGAGGGATGATGATGCGACACGCCCGTCCCAGAGCCCTCTGGACTGATTTCTGCAGCATGGGCGACTCTGCAAACCCACCAACCAGGAAGAGGAAACGCACACCGTGCACCTCCGGCTTCAACATCAACTCCTCTGTTGAGAACAAAAAAAAAAGAAGATGGTATTTGCACATTTTCGAAGACTTTTGTTTTGTTTCAGCTGCATGTGCTTCATTCTTATTTACGGATTAGAAAAAGGCGTAAATATACGTCTGTATTTTGTTCTCTGCGGCTTGCCGTACAACAGCAGAGAGAAAGTCATACTTTAATGTTTTTTAGCAGTTCTGTTTACATTAAGTCAGTCGTACTTGTAGTACTTTATAGCGATTATTAGGCAATGTGTTTTAACGCTGTTTGTATGCTCAAAATACCACGTAGAGCTCTATCGCTGTTATTGTGGCATTATTCCATCAGAGCGACAAACAGAAAAACTTTTTTTCTGACAAGCTGAAATCTGGAACCGTTTCAACTCGGAACTGGCATCAGTCTGACTTGAAAAATTTCGAGTTCCGCTGCAATTGGATCGCTGCACCAGAAACGACTTCTCAAACCAGCAAACATTCTGGGAAAGCAGTCCCTTGACTTTAAGTGTACGTCTGGAATGTGGCTGATTCAAAACACATTTTTCTGCCTGACTTCCAAGCAGAGAAGGAAAAACCTCAGGATTACATCACCATCATCTAAAAGTCTATAGAAGTCTTCATGTTCGGGTGTTTTGCTCAGCTTGGCCCTCGTTCCTAATCGTATTTTACCAAACTTTCATGACGTCCAAAGGCAGACAGACTAAATGAATAAATGTTTCAGCAGATCATATTGTATCGTTGGATCCTGTTGTATTGTGTGATAAATCATTAGTTAATTGTGAGCCAGTAACGGGGGCAAAACTGCACTTCCTCTTTCTATTTCTTTTAACTTCTGTTAACTTAGGATTTTCCACAAGATGTGTTTAGTATCAACAGAAAAGTCCAAATTTTTGCTAAAAGCTCATAAAAACGTTTCTACGTCCATTAAACAGTTAAAATCACAGTCAAATCAAAAAGTGAACAACTTGTACAAAATGGCTTCAACAAAAATCTGTACATTTAACTTATTCCTTAATAGATATATTCTTTTTAGAAATATAAGTCAAAGCAAACACCAAAATATGTTTTAAAGTGTTTCGAAAGTTTTTTTTTAAACTTGATTTTCAGGAAATATTAAGCAGTACAGTTATACTATTATACTCATTTCTCTTTGTTCATATGAATAGGGTAAAAAATACATTTGTGGATATTTAAAAAAAGTATTTTATGTATTTAAGAAAAGAGAAATATTTTTTGCAATAAAAAAACATTTTTTATTGGTGTTACCAACATGGTTCATCCTGTGCAGAATGACAAAACACCAAATCATTTATTTCCTAAAACCTCTGTAACTTTGCTCTAGTTTACTTTAGCAGCATGACTCTTTACACAGGTAATATCCACATGTGGGTTTATGGTTTCCAAGACTTTTTAGCCTTATTTATGACATTTTTAAAGGGTTATATACTGTTTAATGCAAAAAATAATAATAATAAATTAAGGCGAGGGGGGAAATCAGCATGTTTTCTGTTCCATCGTCATTACCTCTGAACATCAGCTGCTGTGATATTTACACTTCTGATTAAATCTCTCAAGTGTTAGCTTTGTTATGAAACCAAGATCGTTATTTTTATCTTGGAAGCGGATAAAAGAGTAAAGTAGGTGGGGCTAATCTGTGTGTTTCTTACCTATGTGTTTAACTATATTGCTGATGGTGGGCTGGAAGAGTTCGTTCATAGCTTCCTGCGTCAGCCGCAGCATGCCCTGGGACGACCACTTCACTATCTTCATACTGACAGAGAGAGAAGGTTTGACAATCACAGAAGCAGAGAACAGAACCAGAGCCTCACATACGTCACCCCCCCACCCTCACTTGCTCCTCCTCAGGGCGGCCTCCACGCTGTGCCCCCTGTGTCTTTTGTAGTAGTCGATGAAAGAAAAGGGCAGGGAGATATTCAGGGCGTTGGCTCTCCCCGGCGACGCTGTCCGTTTCCTCGCTTCGAATGCGATCATGAGGTCCACCCAGGCCGCCGGCCGCTTGGCTTTAAAGCTCTGAATGAAGTCCTCTCCAAAGATCTGACACAGCATGGCTTCAAAAGCCAGGTCTACGCCGACAGCGCCGTAAGGACCGCCTGGGGGACAGGCAGACACCGGCTTAGGAAACTGTTGGAAAGGAGTATATTCCTGAATAGATTGTAAAAGATTGTACCTGAAGCTTTGTAGAGCTCTTTCAGTGTCCCCTGAGGCTGCTCAATCTGATGAACTGTCAAATCCACCGTTCCTCCTCCACAGTCTGCAACAACGTACCTGTCACCTACAAACAGAGCAGAAATACTCGTGTTTTTTTACAGCGTTTTGCAAAGTTACTAGAGTTTGATCGGCCTCAATCTTTGTTGCTTTTTCAACATCAAAATGGAAACACAGTAAGAAGAGTTTGAGTATCTGAAGCTCTGTTGTCTGTCAGGAGCTGTTCCTTCTCATCAAATAGAGTCAGCTGAGGAGGTTCAGGCTTCTGGTTAGGATGTCAACTGGAGGCGCCTCCTTCTGGAGTTTAACCAGCCAATGGAAGAAGACCCAAGAACATGGATGGATGGATGGATGGATGAATAGATAGATTTATGGATGATGGACGCATCGATGGATGCATGGATTGATGGATGATAGATGGATGACGGACGGATGATCGATGGATGGATGATGATGGATGGATGAGGGATTAATGGATGGATGATGGATGGATGGATGATGGATGGATTAATGGATGGATGATAGATGGATGATGGATGGATGATAGATGGATGATAGATGGATGATGGACGGATGGATGGATGAAGGATGGATGATGGATGGATGGATGAGGAATTAATGGATGGATGGATAATGGATGGATGATGGATTGATGGATGATAGATGGATGATGGATTGATGGATGATAGATGGATGGATGGATGGATGGATGATGGATAGATGGATGGATGGAGGTTGGATAATGGATGGATGGATGGATGATGGATTGATGGATGGATGGTTGGATGGATGGAGGTTGGATAATGGATGGATGGATGATAGATGGATGATGGATGGATGATGGATGGANATGGATGGATGATGGATGGACGGATGATGAACGGATAGATGGATAATGGATGGATGATGGATATCTCAGGTCTGCTGGGTTCAGCTGTTTCATGATCATTAAAATTGACCAAAAAGTGACTTTTAGAGTCAAACTCTAAAGAAATTTGAGTTGGATTAAAACTTCTTGACTGTGTCTTATTGTAAACTTTTTTAACTCGTGCTGCACTTTGTATTTTTTATTAATGGACTTGGAAATAAAATGACTTGATTTTATGTAATCTGAGACAGACTATTGTGCTTTTAAGTTTGTGGGATAAATATGGATGATTGTGCAAATAACTTTAAAGACTATGTGTCATAGTCTCCTCTTAAAATATCAAATTAGGAACTTTTCAAAAACAAACAACCTTTAGGTGTTCATAATGGCTGCTTGTGTTTTTATAATCCACCCGAAGATAAGGATCGGTTCCAGTGAAACACTTAGTTTCAGCTGGCTGCACCTAAAACACAACCTGAGGCGGACGTGGAGAAGTGAGAGATGTAAACAGATATTCACTAAAACGACACATTAAACACAAGAAAGGAAGAATAAAGAGTGTTTCTAATCCCTGGACAGATTTACAGCAGATAATCCCACGGGCTGAGTCTTTCCTGTGTGTGTGTGGACATGTTTTTGTTACCTGGTGGGGACGATTTTTGACCATTTTCCCGGTACACACAGCCTGGTGAGGACCCAGTGTGACTTATAGGGACAAATGCCCAATCCCCATTGGAGGATATACCGTTGATGGGTCAGGGGTTAGGATTAGGATTAGGGGTCAGGATGTAGAAATGACTGGTAAATGAATGGAAGTCAATTCAAAGTCCCCACGAGGAGATAAGAACAAATGTGTGTAGACAGGAAAGAGAGGAGGCCATCGTGGCCCCGCGGCTCCTCAGATTATTGTCATGGGTCCACAGGAAGCAGCAGCTGCATATGAAGCCAGCAAAGCTGGAAACTTTATGTCTTACTTGCAGGAATTTTATTTCCCCAGCAGAACTCTAGTATTTGAATCTTCTCGTGTTCGAACATTTATCCCATTTCAAACTGCGCAACAAACAGGACCAATAAGACCTGTCTGCACGACAAAGTCAGCAGGTCAAAGGTCAAAACCATCAATATCTTCAACACACACTTACCAGTCTGCAGCTCTGACCACAGCTCTCCGGTCCCACTTTCCACCAGAAAGGTCCTGCTGTGTCTGGATCGTCTCAGCTGCTCCCTCGCTGCACAACACAAACCAAAAATACCTTTTTTTAAAGCAACATCTGGACAGGATTTCTCATGCTCCTTTTTAAACCATGTTTTTATTGAAATTAATTAAATCTTGTTTCAGAAATGGGCTCATTCAGCCATGTCTTGATGAAACTGCATTTCTGTTATATCAGATGTTCAACTTGTTCTTTAGCCAGAAACTTCAAAAGGTCTATTTTCCACTGAGGGAAGGAATTGTTTCGATTTTTTTCAAGACTTTTCCGGTCTCATTGGAGGAGGTTAGCTGGACATTAAAAAGCTCTTTGGAAAGATAAATTAGCAGCTCTAAGTTTCTGAAGTAGTGTTAAAAATCATTTTGGGCAAATCACATCCAAAGTTCCTTTAAATATAGAAAACAAGGATTTGTGTGAAACAAAACCCAATCTGACCAAAGCCATTCTAACGTTTTATAAACGGGCCACACTGCAATTATAATCATTGAGGCTTGAATCAGTTTAATAAACCCATTCCACAGTTATTAGTTTGGACTCCATCCAGCTGCAAACACTCAGATATCACCACGTTTTCCTGCTTTCAGCTGCTTTGCTGCCTTTAAAACGTGTCTTTGCACGTCTGTGTAAACATAACGTACGGTCAGAGCTGAAGAATTAGCACTTTTTTTTCCCGCCCTTGGTCAAAAACATAATCATTGTTTAAAAATGTAAAGTTTATACAAGTTTCAAATCCAAAGAGCTCATTACGGGCAGGCTCGGCGCCATCAGAGATCCAAGTCAAACATGTCTCAAAACGACTTGCTGGAAATGAATGTGCTCGAGTTTCAGCGACGTGTTTTCTCTGGTGAGTGGCAGGTTAGGAGCGTGGACCGAAGGCCAAACAAAACAGATGGTGGTCACACACAGCTGGCAGAGGCAGGACGTACATGACAGAAATATACAGTTTTACTCACAAAATAACTTAAACTGGGTACAATCACATGATACAGCCTGGTACACACCTGCCAAGATAAATTAGGTATATACCTAATACTTACAGGGTACGTACCTACTATTTACTAGATACCTGCTTGGTACTGATTGGATACATAACAAATATGTACCTGGTGCAAGGCCATATAAGTACCAAGTGTATGCCAGGTACATATCCTGTAAATAAAGCAAAGTACGTACCAGGAACTTGAGTTACACACCTGGTACTTACAGGGTAGATACCTGGTAAATCACAGGTACAACTACGTGCATCTCTGATACATACTTGGTACAGTACCCTGCAAGAACCCAGTACATATTTTGACCAGGACTCTGTAAGTACCAGGTACATACTTTGAGTAGGACGCTGTAAGTACAGGGTAACTAGTTAGTTCATACTACAGTCCAGTTCCTGTACCTGTAATTACTTTTTATGTATGAGGTACTTTCAGGATAGGAATCTGATTTCTAATGGGTACATACTTGGTATCAACCATTACATATCTCTTTCTGGGTACATATCAGGTTTATACAAGGTACGTACACTGTACTTTCCTTGGGCAGGACCCTATATATATTTTGTGCAAAACAGGTACTTACAAGGTGTGTACCTTGTACATAATTGATACAGTACCCTGTAAGTACTTGGCATATACCCTGTATGTACCAGGTACATACTTAGTGCAGGAATCCCAGAAGTGTCTTGTATGTAAGTATACACCCCATATGTACAGGGTAACAAGTCACTTCATAATACAGTTCAGTTCTCATACATACTCTGTGAGTACCTGTTATGTACCAGGTACTTACAGGATGTTTACCTTGTACCTAATGGGTGCATACTTGGTATCAACCATACCATACTTGGTACTTTCTGGAGATATATAGAAGGTACAACCCTGGTGCAGGACCCTATAGGCATCTTGTTCAAAACAGGTACTCACAAAGTGGGTACCTTGTACATATTTGATACAGTACCAGGTAAGTACTTAGTGCATGACCTGGCAAGGCCCTGTATGTACCAGACATGTACCCTGTAAGTACAAGGTAACAAGTCACTTTAAAATACAGTCCAGCGCTTGTACGTATTCTAATGCCCCTTTTCCATGGTGTAGTGACGGAACAGTCGGTGTAGGTATGGTTCAGTATGGGTCGGACCAGTTGGTTTTCCACTGGTGTTCCAGTTCAGTTCCAATGGGTGTGTTTTGGGCGGTTGGTGGAGGTGGTTTTTAGGTTTTTTGAAAAAAAATTAATGAGCAAAATGAGAGATGGAAACACATTTGATGAATAACTTTTGAAATTTTAAAAATTTTCAAAGGTTTAGCCAATCAGTGACGAACAGTGTTCTGGCATCGCATTTTGGTGCCAGCTGGGGCCGGCTGGAACCACAATGAAGTATCGGTAGGTACTAAAAAAAGTGCCGGTTCCATGGATCTGGCCTAATGGAAATGGCTTGGAACTGTACCGAACCGTACCGACACTACACTAAGTGGCTCTAGTGGAAAAGGGGCATGAGAGTTATGTAGGTCCTTATAGGTACCTAAAGTGTACATACTTGGTAACAATCATCACGTACCTGGTAATTTCTGTATATAAACCAGGTATGTACAAGGTACATCCCTGGTGCTCCTATAAGTATCTGGTTCAAAACAGATACATGCCTGGTCCATCCTTGGTACAATACTCCGTAAATACAAAGTACGTACCCTGTAAGTGAAGGGTAACAAGTCCATTTATAATACAGTCCAGTTCTTGTACATACTCTGTAAGTACCGGGTGTGTGCCCTGTAAGTATTTGGTTGTTTTATGTACTGCTTTCAGATAATTTTTTTTTCCTTTTTGTGAGATGGTTAGAAAAATTAGTTTTCCGTGGAAACGTGTGTATAAATGTTGTTTGAAACATAGTACTGTGTTGGTAAAAGTGGTTTTTACTTGTTTACCTAAAACTGTACGAGTAATTAACAGAACAAAAATGTAAAAAGAGGAGTGGAAAAATGAGAACCAAGATATTTATGGTAAACACTGCAGCCTCGTTTACCAGCTCCGTCTTGGAGGAAATTTATTGTCGATTCCCGGACGATGAAGGACGTGTGTGTGTGTGTGTGTGTGTGTGTGTGTGTGTGTGTGTGTGTGTGTGTGTGTGTGTGTGTGTGTGTGTGTGTGTGTGTGTGTGTGTGTGATATAAATGAAGCTAAACAAAAGGCCTGCCACAGTCATGTAAGCCTCGACTCCATGTGTGTGTTTCTGTTCAGAGCGACTCGGAGAACGCCAATCTGGAAATCATTTACATGAAACAGCAGAAAAGCAAACGTACGTGTGCGTGTTTTAATGACTCCCCTGTTGCTATCTTTGGAGACGAAATGAGGTGGAAGAAAAGCTAAAGATAGTAAAGAAAAAAAAAAACAACGCTGGGATGCCAAAGTGTGAGTGTGTGTGTTTGTGTGGTTTGTGTTTGTCCACACAGACCTTGGAATGGGACCGAGCTCGCGAAAAGAACGAGAGACTGAAAGAAAATGCAAAGAAAGAAAAAGAAGAAAGCGAGAGGAGAGGGAGAGTGACAGGCCAGGAGGGGGTGAGATCATGGTCTCCCTGCACCTTGTTCCAATTACAATATCCTGTGTTTAGAGTGTGTGAACGCTCTTTGTGTGGCTGCATATGTACAAGTGGGCCTTTGCAGGGGGATTTTCGGCCTGAATTATGCATCGAGTTTCTTTTTCCCAGCTTGAAATTGCTCTTTTCTTTTCTGCACAGAATGCCAGGCATGTCGTTTGCATAAAGCTTTACTGCAGAACAGAAAGTTGCACTTTGGTAACTCTAAACTAACAACCCTGTTAATTTATGAATCTTAACTTAAAGCTACACTTGTTAATTGTGCCAAAAAAAGTTATATGATGTGAATTAAAGGCCCTGCCAAATGATGTTTTAAACAACTTATGCCAACTTATATAATTTATTTTATGTCTAAATTACTAATAAATTATATATTTGATATTTGATTTGTTAGCATTACAGTAAATACTTGCCTAAAAGAGGCTTCCCATGAATATTTAAATTCCATCTTCAACGTAGACGTCTTTAAAAAGTTGTTTGAACCGTTATAGTGACAGGGCCTGTAGGTAAATGTTTATCAGCCGTAAAGCTGTTTAGGCACAAAAACTGGCTCTAACTCAGTTAATCTTGTTGAATAAAATGTGAGCAACACATTTTTTTATTATTTAGCTCACCTTCTGAGTCTAAAATCCTAGTTAAAAATTTTCCACTAACATTTTATTGTTGTTTAGCTCACAGTTCTTTCTTTTTGCAAAGTTTTACTGGATGCTTAATGTTATGTCTGAATGTTAAATCCTAAATCCAAATGTAAAAAGTTAAATCCTAAACGTTGCAGCCAAATGTTGAAGTTTACATTTAAGTATTTTGGAATGGAACGCAAGCTTTTCCGTTGGTGTTCGGCAAAAGCAAACGCTAGCGTTGCTAACGTCGCTAACATTGCCACTGTCACTAACACTAAAGGTTAATAACGCTAACGCTTCCCAACAAGACATTAAACTTGCAGTTGCGCCCGGCGTCTGAGCTGCACAGATACCATATTCTTTTCAATGAACACATTTTGAATTTAAAATTTAATTATTCATCCGTGTTAGCAGTGCTAGCAGCATTAGCAGTGCTAGCAGTGTTAACATTTGCTTTTGTATCAGGGTTTTGACGTCATAACAAAAGCTGCACACCAAAGGCAAAGGCTGCGTTTAATTCTGAAATACGTTAACATTTGGTTGCAACATTTAAGATTTAACTTTTACATTTAGATTTAGGATTTACAATTTAGACATAGCATTAAACATTTAAATTGAAAACTGCACAAAATGCAAGAACAGTGAGCTAAATGACAATAAAACGTTGGTGGAATTTTTTTAACTAGAATTTTACGCTCAAAAAGTGAGCTAAATATCGAAAACGTGCTAGCGACATAATTTTTACATTTTATTTTACACTTTGCACCCCGTAATCTTACAGATATTGAACTAAAATTTGGTGCGACAGCTGAGAGTCATCCCAAACACAAACTCTTACATAAAACTTACATTAACTGTTGGCATCAACACTGTTTGTTAGCAAAATATATCATGAACCAGTGGACAGAAAGTAATAAATGGACCTTTAGAATCAACGTTGCCACAGCTAACAATCAACTCAAAAATGTCTATAATTTAGCCAGTTTGACAAATATTAAGCTAAATTTTGATTTGGTACTAATGAAAGTCATCCTCGATAAACACAAAGATCTCACAGTATCAGATGAAATATGAGAAAGATGTTTACGACTAAAATAATTACTAACTTAAGCAAACACTAGTATGTGTCGCAGGCACATTATGAAGTAAATCAAGGAGTTAAAAGGAGACTTCAAGTCTAGAATGTTTCTTCTTGGTGGGAATTCTGTGGTTTCTTCTCCTCTTTCAGCTTCTCTGCTTGCTCTGTATATACATAAATAAAACACATGACCTGCTCAAAGTCACGCCGCCGCAAAGAAATCTGAGGCAAACAGTATCTGAGGCCACATCTTTACCCCCTTCACTTTTTTGTTTTGCAAAAAACACACAAGTCGACAAAACCCCACAATCCTCAAGTGACTTCAGACAGCAGTGTTTCCAGGAAACACGGTGTGGTTTCACAACGATGCACACTCACTTTGACCTTTCCGTACCTTGCCTGAAGCTGGAGTCAAAGCCCCGGGACCCGTCCAGGTCCGGGCCGTTTGTGATTGGCTGCACGCTCAGGTCGAGCACCTGGTGGAGGCGGAGCTTGCGACAATAGATGGAGGCGGCCTCGGGCTCCAGAGCGATGAGGAGCTGTTCGGGACAGTCGGGAGACACCAGACCGGCCTGGACGGACACAGAAAGGGACAAAACAGAGAAAAAAACGGGGTGTGAGGAGACAAATAAATGCTTCCTGAAGTGGAGATTTTTTTAAAGTTTGTTTTTGTTCGACCCATACAGACAGATGATATAGAGCTTTTCAGAAATAATGACAAAGCTCACTTTGTTCCATTTTTTTTCATCATTATTCACCTCATCTGTCCCGCCTTACTCTGCTCCCATCGTCATTAAACTCTCATGAAATCATTGGTATTGTAGCAGAAAAACGGGTTGAGGCAGCCATCTTGGCTCCAAACAGTAATGGTCATTATTTTAAAGGGGCAATATTATGTGTTTCTCAGGCATACATTTAAATACTATACCATAATAAAGTGTCTATGTCACATTTAGCTGTTATTAAAATGCTGTTTTTAGGTTTAAATAGAAAATAAACTTATCTTCTCATCACTTCCTCTTCTAAACGCCTTGAAATTGGCCTCTGTCTCTTTAAGAACCACCTTCCGCATCCCTCCACACCTTCCCTGTGGCCCTGTCGGCTCCCGGCTTGGGGTTGGGGGGGGTGGCGCCCTGAGGGCCGGGCCCTCTGTGCCCATGCCCGTGCTTGCCCTAGCGCAGTGGGTGCCGGCGGGGGCCTGCGTGCTCGTCGCTGCGGGACATTGCATGGCTGCTGCGCGTGGTCGCTGGTGGGGTTCTCCCGGGTCTCCCCTCTGGTTTGACTTGGGGGTGGGTGTGCGGCTCTCCTCGCGTAGGTGTACCCGGGGACCCGGTGCTTGGGGTTCCTCCTGGGGTCTTTGGCTCTGGCCTCCCCTTTTGTCTGCCTCGTGCCTTGGGGGTCGGCTCTGGGACTCCCCCACAGTCACTATTATACATTCCGTTGGAGAAATCCTGTAAATTTATGCTTGATCACAACCACACGCAGACAGGTGTTCAGATCCGAGGGGTTCTGAATGATCACCAGGTATATATATAGGTGGGTGTTTGTTTATCTGTCTAAATGTATATACTGTATGTATGCTTTTGCTAGGTTTTATAACCTTAATTCTCTGCAGGTGTGCAGACAGATGTCTCGTATTGTTTTCTTGACGTATATCTCACATATCATCAATTCTTTCTTTCACTTTTTTCCATTACATTGTAACTTTTCTTTCCTTCTTTTTTACTTTCTTTCTTCTTTCTTGTCTATATAAAAAAATGCCACTGATGATGAAGAAGCTAAGATACTAATATTCAGATATTTAGTACTGCTTTCTACTGAAGTGGTAAAAAAAGAACCACCTTCCACTTCTGTCCTGCCCATTTCAGTACGGTGTGGGGTGTGTGTGTGTTGTGTGTGTGTGTGTGTGGGGGGGGGGGGGGGGCTGCTATGATGCAGTTTACTTGGCATCTGAAAACACATTTCCTCAAAGGTATTTTTAATCTGAAAAGAGCTTCACTGAGTGAGAAGTAATGTTGAGAGCTCAGCAGACAGTTAAATTTCACTTTCACTTTCACCCGAGAGCCTGCAGGAGTCATGGGCGGGGTGTGTGGGGAGAGGGTGCGCTCTGCCATGAGGAAAATTGGCTTAAAGACACGTCCCAGGAGCGTTTCTGGTACCAAAAGGCGTTTCTGGTCCCCACCTGTCGTTTTGCTCCTCAGCATGGCTTCAGGATTTCTCAAACATGCATGAATGGGTCAAAGCAAGGCTTTGGGCATGTTTTTTTTATGAGAGTATAACATTATAACATGATATAAAACTCAAAAAAGTTGATTTTACACGATATTGCCCCTTTAAATTCCAATAAATACTCTCCAGGGATTCATGAGATATTTTACTGACAGACAAGCACGCATGCTCACAAAACAGTACCTTCCAAATGTTGTTTTCACTTATGATGATCTGGAATCCCTGACTAAAATGAGACGATTCCTGACTGGATGCAGGTGAGGACATGTTCTGGAAGCTAAACTAAAGAACCAGCTGTGCAGCATGGACGTGTTAGAAAATAAAACACAGAGAAAAAAATGGAAATGAGACGTAAACTTGACAAAAAGTCGAGATGATGGCTTTGGAGAAGGAGGAAGCTTATATAAGGCTGATGTATTGGAAGTAAAGTTGAGTGTGTGTTACAGTGTGTGTGCGTGTGTTTTTGCAGGGCGGGGGTCTGCTCTCCACTTCCTGTGTTTGTCTGCCGGTCTCCCTTATTGTTCGCTCCTAATGACATCATCATCATCAGGAAGTGCACACGCCCTGACAACCTCAAGCCAGGGGCCAAGTGTGTGTGTGTGTTATCAGTGTGTGTAAAAGTGTGCATGCATTTGACTTTTTATGGATTAGTCCAGGTGAGTGAGGAGCAGATTGTGTTGCAGGAACTCCGACATGACTCAGTGAATCAAATTTTGTACATTTTCTCAATGATGCACTCAGCAAAGCAAGGTTTTATTTGTGCACAGAGCGTGAACGCTGAGTCAGCAATTAGTTCCTGGCATGCTGTGGAGGAAACCTTCCCACGCAGAAGCAATTATTTTCTTGTCATTTAGGAATCACCCAAGCCTGACCTGGAGGCGCAGGAGACGTGCTTGTGGATGTAAAGGTCCTACCATGTACGCAGCCTCCCTCATGAACTGCTTGGCAGGTTGTCTCCACACGGCGGGGACGGTGATCACCCATCTGATCTCCTCTCCTTCCAATACGGACGACGACTGGTCCTTCACCTCCTGCGGCGCAACTTTGAGTCATCACAGTGTCTCGGCTGGTGTCATCGCGCTGCACCGACGTCCTTACCTTCAGAGCGTGCTCTCTGAAGAAGCGCAGGGCGTGTGCGAACACCTCGATCGCCCTGACCTTCCGACCGTTAACCGCCTCCAGCTCCGTCTCCATCGTCAGGTCCTGAAACCAGAACAGTGACCTTCAGGTCATTCTTACCATAGTTTAAATCCCTACATTTATTGAGGAAAGAAGGGTGATTTAGAATTGTAAGTGCAACATTACTTTCAAGAATGAACCGAAATGGCTACAACTCTGTTGTTACTCAATATAATTGAAAACTTTGGCATTAAAGGCCAAACGTCTACGATAGTCTTTCCAGGGTCGGTCCTAGCCAATTTGGGGCCCTAGGCAAGATTTCAGGTGGTGCCCCTTGTGCAGTTTTCAAAACTCACTGCTAATTTACATACATTACACGATGTACTACACAATATATTTATATATTTTTTCTTTGATATTATTTTTTACATTTAATATTTTAACTTTAAAATAAAGACTGTAAAAATACTGTAGGCTTTTAGTTTTTATTACACGGATGGGGCCATTTTATTTACACGCAAAGCATTCTGGGTAAATGATGATGTGGAAAGGTCCTCGGTGTGAGGCTGCTAGCGAGCTATATCCACCCTGAAGGTTAATCTTGGACAATATCTGACGATCGACTCTTTTAAATGAAACCAGAGAGCGTTGACAGAGAGGAGAAGGTAGAAATGACTCAGCCTGGAACTGAAAATATGGATGGAGGACAACAGAGCTGCTTCATGGAAGAAGAACCTCAGCTTAGCCTGTTAGCTTTAGCGTTAGCCCCGACGCCATCACCAATGTTACGACTAATCGTGGATCCCTTTAAAAACCAGGTTGTCCAGTTAAAATAGTTAATAACAAATTTATTTGAAACATAAAACAAGAAGTCTACCTCATACCTGCCAACATTTGCTGACAGCAATGAGGAACACCTGTTCAAGTTAACAAGCAGCTGTGGAGTGAAGCAGTTCTAGGGGGGTTCAGGAACATACTCCCCTGGAAAATTTAGTAAAAGTTCTACTCAAAATGATGCATTTTTCAGCCATTTGAAGAGCATTTGACTAAATTCTCAGGATCAATAAAACATAAAATCATTATTTTCTGAAGGTATATCACTAAAAACCAAACTTAATCTTAGATCATAACTGAAACGTCCATTATCCTTATTGTGTTTTCTATTTGAGCACCAGTAGTTAGTCTTGACTGCATCATGTGATGCTTTTATCATGAAACATCCTCTGCACCATATACCAAATAACGTAGTAAAGCAGAACAAGTTACCCTCATAAACCTGAGTAAACAGTGATTATTCTACAGACTAAACCAACTATACTCTGATAAAAACATACAAAGATTTTTTTCATCCCCCTGAATGGACAGCGTCCTGTAGCATTTGCCCGTACTGCCTATGCCATGGGCCGGCCCTGAGTCCTTCTCCTCAAACATGTTTCTTACACTCGTGCTGTGGATCTTCATTTTAAATTTATCAAAGTAAAGCCAGTGCTGGGCCTCCTCTGGATCCAGGTCATGGTAGAAGTCTCGCGCCGCAAACCCGAAACTGTGGAACCTTAATTCGGGAGTCAGCAGCAGGCACGTTGGGCTCTTCTGGTTGGCCACGCCGGGGTCACCGCCCTCCCAGCGTCTGTGATGGAGTTTGGCAACGAAGACAGTCAGCTGTGGAAACTAATACAACTATTTATGATTTAAAAAAAAAAACCCATCAGAGCCTTACTTCATCATGTGTATGGCCTCTGAGTCCTCCGTGAAGCTGAAGGCGTAGCCGCTGGAGGTTGTCCCAAAGTCTATCGCCACAACAACAGAAAATGGACAAGCCATTCTGGGTCTGACCTCTACCCTCTATCAAAGAGAGAAAACACATTTCTGTGTTCAATCGCAAAACACTTTGGTTTAAGAGCAAATATCTTGAACGCACAGTGAATAGTCCCAATATGCTGTCATAGTATTTACTGTATTTCCGGTTTCTGCGGAATTACGGGGATTATCGGAAACTACTAGCAGTTTGTTTCCATGAAAAACTCTGAAACACAACTTTGTGGGGCTTTATTTCATTTAAAGTTTTGTGGGTGATAATGTCTGTATAAGAATTGAATATATTTGATGAATATTCAGCAAGGGGAATCTGCTTTCAGAAGAACTAGCACGTAAGCTAACTTATACTTAGCTTATGCTAACAACTTGTCCAGTCAGCTTTTCTGCTTCAGGCTCTTGTCTCGTTGCAGTTTTTCACTTTAGGTGCCCGCCACTGTAAGTTGTGTGTTTTAACTCTTTTTATAAAGCACTAATGGCAGCTGGGAGCTCTATATAAAGTTAAACAAGCAGAAAGCGGAAATGAGGGAGTGTCTGTGGTAAGTGGCTGCTTGTTACCGGTGAAGCCGAGGGTGTGAGCGGCGTGATACTGCAGTCGCTTCTGGCTGTGGCAGGAGAGGACGGCGTGGAGACATTTTCATCTGCAAAAACACAGAAATACCTAAATGTATGTCTGTTGAAAGTGATTTTTAATATATAATCTTGACAAAAAAAAAACAGTTTTGAACTCCTCTAGCTGTGATCAGGTCAAGATCAAAACACTTGACCTGGAGATCTCTGGATAACAAACTGGAATGACTGGAATGTTGCTGGAATCGAAAATAAGTGATGTTCCAGAGTGGGAGAGGAACACGAAGAGGTCAGCAACATGTTCTCACTCCAACAGATAGAAAAGTGAGATATTTGGACCAGGTTGTTTGTGTATTTACCTGGTATCTGCAGGTAGTTGGGATCTGGCTGCTCCTCGTCAGCCATTTCTACGGGAGCCAGGATCTGCAGAGAACCACACTCACATCAAATATCTGCAGAAAACAAAGCTCTGCCTCAAATCTGATTGAGGTTCAAATACAAGTGTGTATTCCCATTAAAAGATGTTAAACGTTGTGTGTAAATACTGGACATATGGATCCTGGTTTGGGGTCTTTCTAGGTGGTGTTTACATCTCTCTGTGCATATGTGAGTTTTCTCCAGGTACCCTGGTTTCCTCCCACAGACCACAAACATCCTTGTTACTGTAGATCAACTGGTTGTTGTGGGTTTTACACTTTGACGCTTGTGATCATTTGTGTGTTTTATTCAGTTTTAATTTATTTAAAAAAATAAACAGTTCTGGCATCAACAGGTGCAATAAAACAAATATTTCTCTTGCAGGACATAACTCAAACTGATGAACAAAAGAAGCTGAAGTCTACATGCATTTATTTAAAGCTTCGTAAATGTCTGCATGAAACAAGTATCAGCTTTCCTCCCCAGCTGTCGTCATCTGATGATAAAACCAGATAAATTGCTTACTTATCCCTCACCATCTTTTCAAACTCAATGAGCTGTGACTGATTTATACCTCTGAGCCTTTACGTCTGACATGAGCCACAGATCAGTAAATCTCTTTTTTCTGGTTTTCTTTTACTGAAAATGTAAGAAATCTTAAAAGTTTGTCTTAACAGAACAAAAATAACTTTCATAGAAGCTGCCTTTTGTTTTAACTCTAAAGTTAAGACAGTTTATTTCATCCCCCTGCTTCATGTAGTAAAACATTAAATTCAGCTGCACGACCCCGGCAAGCGCTCATTAATCCAGGTTTTATCCTGTAAAGTTTACTCACCGCTTTAAAAGCTTTACGAGCGACAGAAGAGGAGAAAACGTCTTCCAAGTCCAAATCAGCCTCCAGGGAGAGGAGAGGAGTGGGAAGCTGCTGCTGCTGCTGCTGGATAGAAGAGGATGCTTCTCCAAATAAAAACCCTTCGAAACGAGTGAAAGCTTCCAACGTTTTGCTGATTTGTGTGTTCCAGGTTCGAGTGGGGGGAACTTGCAGAGGACCCTGATGAGGGATAAATACAAACCGCACCTCCCTCGGTGCGGTTCTGCAGTCAGACGTTTCTGCTTTGTAAGAGGGGAAAGTGGTGACACACACACACTGAACCAGCTGCAGGAGTGGGAGGGCTGTGACAGTATGAGGAGGGGGTGTTGGTTGTGGGGGGGTTACCTCACTGGAGAAGCTGGAGGCTGAGGGTGGAGTAATTTTACTGTTTTATCCTGATTGAGTCACGCTGCCCTCCTAAACTCCTCCACATCCACCAGTTTAATCAGCTCTTCCTGATCTGTGAATCAATCTAAGATTCACTTTTCTCATTGCCTTTCCCACCTTTTTTATTTTAGTTTTCACATTCCTTTACGTTGCATTTCCTGCCTTTACTCGTCGCAGACCAAAGCAGGAAGAAGCCAGGTGTGCTGGGCCAAACCTAAACAAGCGATGACACCTTTTTTTAGTGTCTCCTCTGATAGTGGAGTATTTTCAGTCATTTGGGGAATGCTCCAGAAATGCTTAAATTTTTTTTCGTCGTTTCACGTACAAGCAGATCAATTTAAAATAAATAGTTCAATGCAGCAACATAAATTTAAATAGGTAAATTATGGTACTTGTTATTTTAAAGTATGCAGTGTTTTTCAACCATTATCAGGTGATTAGAAGCAGAAATCTGGTGCCAGAAAGTCACACAGTTTGTTCAGATAAAGAATTAAATATTATCAGGTTCAAACAGGATTTAAATTCGGGGGTGGGGGGGGGGGGGGG
>NW_013952610.1:531641-541987 GCF_001266775.1 Austrofundulus limnaeus
ACACACACACACACACACACACACACACACACACATTTCCCCGATGCTCCTTTAAATAGTCCAAAATGTCAACAGAAGCCTGAGTGAGAACTTCCCAGGACAGCATCCCTGCAGACACAAGCAGCTCTCCTGGGATAAAATTTATTATTTTTTTTATTATCTAAGACTTCTTAGTGGATTGTTTAGATATTTATTCCTAATGACTCACTACATCACTACTGTTTGAATATATCAAACAGTTTTTGCACTTTTGGAGCCCCACATCATGACACTTCCACCACAGGACCCCAAGACAAAAAAAAATAAAGGGGAAAAAAAGCAATGTTTTCCGTTTTAGGTTGTTGCTGCAACTTGTAACTGTATGAGCTGGAACTTATCTCTGAGTGACACATTATTATTTTTTATTTATTATTTAATCTAATCTGTGAAAACTCTGTGGAGCCACTGAAGGAGAACGTCCTTTTCATGTCCAAAGAAACAGCTGACTCTTTGTTTTCCTTACTAATATTTGTTATTTAATCATCTGTAAAGACAGTTTTTTAATTAATACTGATGTTTTGCATGTGGAGATATGGCACGCACAAACAAAAAGGTCCAAAACTTTCAGCTTATTTTTGTGTAATCTTTGTTCTTTTATTGTGGAAGTCACAAACGTACTTAAAAGTTGACTTTTCACGTTTCTTTTTACTTGTATGTCAGTTGTCACGGGTTAGGCAGGGAGTAAATCTGAGTAACAGTTTTTTTAATTATGTTTTATTCAAATAAAAACTAAATTTGTGGAAATAAAAATATGAAAAGCCAGCATGCTTTAAAAAATGCTCTGAAGCAGGAGCGTCAAACTCATTTTCACTGATGGCCAATTGTATTTAACTTCCACATTTTGTGTTAAGACTAATGTATTAATAATAATAATAATAATAATAATAATAATAATAATAATAATAAACAATAACTGAGCTCTACGTGGTATTTCCTGCAGAAAAACAGTGTTTTAAAACGTCCTTTCATTAACACTGAAAAGTACTACGTGTACTAAATGTGAAATAATACAGAAATACTATTAGAAGTAAAAGTAAGAGTTTTCCCTACTGGAGTGGTGGAAAGTCTTGAATTCTGAACTCATTTTCCCACAGGATGGGCATTCCAGCTTAAATTTACAACTTGTAAGGGAGCAGACAAACTGTTGGCCGCAGAGATGACAGAACCAAAGAGAAAGCAGGAGGAAAAGAAGACGGGAGAACTTATTTATAGTGGCAGAGCGGGTTGGAAGAGGGTTATTTGATGTTATTTATCTTTTTTTTTTCTAGGCTCTGAGATGTTAAATAAATTTGAAACTGAGATTTTGAATAAATCCATAAAACTTGAAAAAAATCCCTGACATTGCTCTATATATCCGTATACCTGCAAAATGAAAGAAAATCGGTGTAAATTACGGACAGACCGTACAACTTGACATGTATGTAATGCCGTCATTTTGCAATTAAATAATCAACATGCATTCTGAGAGATGCAGTTTATAAACAATGCTGGCTTTAAAGCAGCTTATTTTAAGATAACAGTTTTGAAGCGCTCACCATAGGCGTAATTTGCAGGGGGGTTAGGGGGGTTATGACCCCCACAATAATTTGATCTAGTTGATATAACCCCCCCAATAAAACATAATTTTGCTGTAACAATAAAAATTAACTGGTTAAATACACAGCTGCAACTCTAGTTGTTTTTAGTTAACTTTGACCTGATTTCAAAATTTACAATGTCACATATTATGTGATATGTGCACATTTAAGCATAATTGTTGAAAATAACATGCAGGGTTTTAGGCTGCCTTTGTCACATTATGGCTAGATTGTGTTGTATTTTTTCCTGGACAAATTGTAGTGCACCAGGTAAATACATACTTTTGGAAATTTTAGAATGTAGTTATGTCATATAATGCATCCTAAAAAGGTCAAATATTTCTTACTTATGGAAAAAAAGAAGGGTAAGCCTTTTCTTATCTGTTGAACTGACGTGAAACAGAAAAGGTGCAGAGTAAATACAAAAAAACAAACAAACCCTGAAAGTTAAGTAAATCAAAGCAAAAGCCTTAAAATATATTTTATCTCCTAAATATCTTGAATGGTTTTACAAAAGTAAACAACTCAATAAATAAATAGAGAGCACAACCCCCCCAATGGTAGACCTAAAGTTACGTCCTTGGTGCTCACTGGCCATATAAAATGCCACAGTGGGCCACATTTGGCCCACGGGCCTCGAGTTTGACACAAAGCTCACTAATACATATTAAAACACGCATCAGTTAGCTAAGTGATCACATCTTTCTCTTCAATAAATGATCATTTTGCCTACGCGGTGTAAAATATCTACATAAAGTGTGAAAGTTGTTAATGACTGCGGGCTGAGCAGGACCAGAACCTCTGTGGTGAATGAAAACAGAACCTTCCTCAATGAGCTCCTCTAAGACTCGCAGCTGAAAATTAATGAAGGTATTAATGTATTTTTGGGTGGAGGTGTGTGTGTGCTAACATGCCACTTCCTTTTTGTGTGCATGTACGGGTGTGTCGTCTGCTTCAGTGTGTGAATATTCATGTGTGTGTGTGTTGCACTGGACTCACTGAGCAGAACAGCCTGGGGTGTGGAGCACAGGAAAGTCTGGGGGTTAAAGATACACACAGATATGTTAAACAGCGCTCTGAGACATGAAGTCCTGGCGATTGTGTAATAAAAAACAGTTGGAGCGTCTGATTTATGATTGGTGGGGGTGGCAGAGAGGAGGGGGCTGAGCTGCAAGAGGGGACAAAGAAATAAATGTTAAAGGAGAATGTTTCATACCCCCGGGTGAGTCACCTGTGAAATTCAGTATCATCATATACGCTGATGATACGCGATAAAATAAGAATAAAGATCTGAAAGGTAGAAAAATAAACATCTCTCCTAAGCATAAAATTCAAGAATCACAGATTTTAGTACGACGACCGCCACAGCCAGCTAATCCCAGCAAACTCTATTATTTTGATAAAAATCGAGCTAATATTTGATAAAACTGAGAGTCATCCTCAACATATGATGCTAACACATGAACAAAAAACACACAACTTCATCATAAGATGTTTTAGTTTAGAACTCTGGCGTCCGTTTACAGTTAAAGATGAATAAAACGCCTTTTTTTGTTTAATCTCAAATAAGAAAATTCCAGTTCAACTTTCAGAAAAGCAGCCATCGAGGTCCCACATGTGCATTTAATCACGAGGAAATGTAACGTTGTGTGTTTCCAAAGGACACACGATGCCAGAGCAGGGTGGATGAATTATCTGCACACACACACACATTTATATTTAGGTTGACACTCAAGGGAACATCCGGCATTCTTGAATTTAAAGTCCCCGTCTCCTCCTCGGCTCGAACACATGTGCAGCAGGAGCTGAAGGTGAAGTGAAGTTTTTAGTTTTAACTTTAAATCTGTCAAACAACAGAAAGATTAGATGCAAAAATACATACACATCCTGCATGTAAAAATATACATTTTTTTAGTATTATACTACATCTGACTGAACTGAACTGATGTGTGAGATTAACACAATCAGAAAATATGATCGATTCAATATTTTCTAGAGTCCGCTCCACTTTGATTTACACTAAAATAATTTTAATTTCTTTTAGTTTTTGTTCCAAATGAGTCACTGTGTGCTGCAGTCGCCCTCCTGTGGTGTTTTAGAGTAATGCAACCTATAATTTATTACAGCGTTCATGGCAGTAAACTGTTAATAGCTAATGAGCCTCTTTACTGAGACTTATAACCAGAAACTTTATCACTATTATAAATTATCACCTGAACTCTGTGTTCACTAATATTTTGCTTGCAAAAATACTCTTAAAAGATCTATTTTAAGAAAAGATCTGCCCAAAAGAGAACTTGGCCTTTAGAGGAGACATATTTCTGCTTTTAAATCCCCCCCCACCCCCCAAATTTAAATGATTCCGTTGGGGACTATATAAAGTGGAACTGCAATGCTCCTCCTCCTTATTGTAACTCCACAAGCCCCTCTTTCACCCCTTTTCTTAGGTCTCAGATCAACCCGTTTTGAAGCTGTCTCTTTAAATCCAAATGAGCCGCTTCAAACCCCAGCCCCCTCCAGCTTCCAGACTGGTTCATTCTACTTTGATAGAGGGGTTTACGACTCCAAGTACACAACAAAACACAAATTTAATGGCTACAAAAGTTGGTTTTTGCACATGTCGCCTTTAACAGGTTAGGAAATAATTAAATTAGTAAATAAAGTAATAAAATGTAAATTAGTATTCCTAACATGTATTCTAAATTAAGAGAGTGGTACTGTTGTCCAGTTTTGGAACCGAAGCCTGGTCCAGCTAACTGTCATCAAGAGATAGACGTTGTTGTGCAACCAGGACTTCCAGATGAGAACGGGGCTGTAGGGTGGCTGGGCCCAGCTTTACAAATAAGCTGAGGAGTTTGGATTAAAGCTGCAGGTGAAAACAACTCAGCTGAGGTGGTTCAGACACGTGATTCGGATGTTTCCTGCAGGCAGGTCCCACTGAGAGGAAACCTCGGGACAAGTCCAGAACCTGCTGAGGGTATCAGGTGCCCTCTCTGGTCTGGGAACGTCTTGGGATTCTTTAGGAGGGAACGGAGAGAGATGTCTGGAGTTCCCTGCCTGTTGCCTCCATGACTCCACCACAAATAACTGGCAGAAGATGGATGGATGATTTTCCTTCTGAATCAGTTGGTTTTTGAAAGATGGCCCTGTTACAAAAAGCACATTGACACAAATAAATGTGACAACACTGTGGTGCCCAAATATGTGCCTGCTTTTTCATTGGATCAGCATGATGAAATGTGGTATATGTCAATTTTGTAAAATAATAATAAAAAACCACTAATCCACTGTTTATTCTGTGACTTATATTTCTTCAAATTTTCTGTTATAATGTGCCAAAGTTTCTTCAAGCACAATGATTAGAGCTAAATTTTGCAATTATAATTATTAAACCGTTTTAATGTAACGATTTAAGTCATTTTAACATTTTTTCTTTCTTTCAGGTAAAAAGAACAGTAAAGTGTTAAACGATGCTGAAAATAAAATCTTCCTAAAGTTTTGACAAATTGCTCACACTTCAGACACATTTAATTTTACTCTCCTCTTTACATTAATTTTTCTCATACCACACGCTGTTTACTACCATAAAGTTACCGTTTTGACTGTTCAAGAAACATTATTAAAGCAGGCACGCTTATGAAATACAAACTGGCTATGCTAGTTAGAAAAAGCGACAGCGAGGAGAAAAAGGCTGCTTTTTGTTTACCTACGTGAATGGAGCAGTAAGGCGGGCCGTGAGACTGTGTGGACCAATAGCGTCGCGTTAAAGCGTTGATTGACGTGTTTTCCAACCAATGACAGAGGAGTACAGCTGGACACGCTCGACCACCACACCGTTTTTTTCGCTTCTCACAGAAAAACAGTGAATTTGTCAGGTTTTTTTTTTTTTTGGAAAAGCAACCCAGGCAAACCAATTGAAGGTACAGTTTTTTATTAACAGCTGGAATAATTTCTTCATAGCGTAGTTTTTTGGTGACGCTGGGGTCCGTAAAGAGACGTTTGCCCGCACTGACAGCTGGTTTTTCGGATTGCCCCCACGAAGTTCAGCGGTGAGTATGAAACAAACAGGAAGCTAGCTTCAAAGAAACAGCAGCGACATAGAAAACAAAAAACCGTAAACAGTTTTATTTACTTAATAACACTGCTCAGTTAAATTTAAAATTACAAAAAATAAAAATGTAGACAGCTCAAGAGGTCAGAGGTTAATAAAAGTAGCTGTGTTGGTTAACTATACTATTTTGACCTTAAAGATTCATATGTACTTTTTAGACGATTTTAATCATGTCTGTTTAATTACACTTTCAACCAAACAAAAGGGACAGGTTTAACTGTTTTTAATTTAGCGTCAGAAATGTTTGTATTCACGAAGCCACGCAGGCATTTGTGATGGAGAGCGAAAAACACTGGAGGATGTTTGTTCGCGTGCTACGTTCAATTACCCACTGCAAGCTCCGACTTTTAACCTCTCACTGTGGTTTAACCCTTAGTGCTGAGGCCTAGTCACATTAGTTAGTTAATTGAAGAGAAATAATGAAGTTTTATCCTTCTTATGTTGAAAAAAAATCTCGCAACAACATTGTGTCATAAAATATCTTCTGCATCATGTCAGCCACCTCTTTAAAGTTTGCCTGTCATTTTCTCCATGTTTAGAGTTGTAACTCAACTCTCATGTTCCTGACTTTCCTCTTCTCTCCATGTCCTGGCACGTTTCCCTCCTCGTGGACACCAGCAAGAGAAACACTGTGCTCCCTAGTGGTTGGTTTTAAAATGGTCAGCAACAAAAATAAACAAAAACCTCCCGAAGTCGTTAAGAAATGCCACCAGATCGCATAAAGTGTAGCTCCTTGAAAGCAGACCATATCAGAATGGAGGTAGAGTCAAGACTTTTGCAAAGAACTGTGTTTCTGTACTGTCATAAGTGGTAAAACAGTGTTTTAAAAGATTTTCAAAATAAGAGATTCGTTTTATGCTATCATGTTAAAATGATTAACGTCAGCTTAAAACACACAACGTTTGCGAACAAAAAAAAAGCTTTCCTCAACGAAATCCATACAAAACAGGTGTTCATTTTAACATTAGTCCGAACTGCTATAAAGTCCGTGAACGCCTCAGCAGACCACGTGACCGAGCTCGCTCCGTAACTGTAGCACGGAGGCTAACAGGACTTAGCAGCTGCCAGGAATTTCTCCCCGACGAGTGAAAAGCACTCTTCGACTCTACGCTGTGCATTTACATCCGAGTACGCGTTGCGCTTCGAGGAGGACAGCGACAGTGCGATGCCAGGTAACGTTCACCTTGAAGAATAATGTCGCTGACGAACGCTGAGTCGTGCGTGGCGCGTTGTAATCGGCGAAACGCGGAGGCTTGTTTTGTTGACCTGCTTCAGGGATGCTGCCATGCTGTAGCAGCGTGCTAACAGGCATCGAAGCCCACTTTTGTTTGGCCTCAAATAATCAGACAAAATGGGGTTAGTCCACTAAGCATGTGTGTTTGGTAATCGCTCATTTTGTCGTGTTTTGTTCGACGTGTTATTTGCGGGGAGACAGTGTTTTTGTGTTTCGCCACTCTTTAGAAAACCAGTTTTTAAACCACCTAGCCGCTTTACTCTTTGTTGTTGTTGCTGGGATCACCTTAGGCCCCATTCACTGACAGCACAGCGGGGTCCGTCTAATTTCTGGGTTTGCGTAAGCTAGCCTCTTAGCGTAACCAGGCTAACTCTCTGTTGCAAAACGCACACCTGGTTCGCTTCGCCGTGCTAGCTCCTAGCGCTCGTCACGTACGACGCTTGTTTTCAACGTGCCCGCGGATTTTACCTGTTTTTAAAGCACAGTTATCGCCCGCCACAGAAAACTAAGTGGTAATTAATTTAGTTATTGACAAATTATCTCATGCGTGGGCGAATAAAAACAAAGTAATCACCGGATGTGCATCTACAACTCCATTAGCTTTTGTAGTTACATCAATTTATCAAGGTAACCTCAGGTAAATAACCGTAGTTAACACAAAAGTAGCTATAACTAAAATATTTTTAAGATATGGAGCTGAAATTTGGAGTGGTAATGATTAGGCTCATCTCACACACACACCCTGAGCTCTAAGCTGATTGTGCAAGATTTGTTTTCTAAACTTTCCCAGCTATCATTAGTCAACTCTGCCTATCTGTTTAGCAACATATCTCATTAACCACCTGAATTTACATGAAACTTTCAGGATGTAGGTGTGCATCAACTCATTACTTTTTGAGGTCAGCCTGGTTTACGGTGTCTGCTTTAACTAGTTGACTAAATCCAAACACTTTTTAATCTGAAAGGAAGAGGGTGATATTCAACTCTTTAAGGCAGTGGTTCCCAAACTTTTTATCTTCTGACCCACAAAATATCCATGGCAAAAACTTGTGACCCCAAATATTACTTGTCTGAGTACATGAACTTTGTTACTAACCCTAAAAACACAGGCTTTTTTGACAATCTAAACAGCTTATACACAAATATAAATACTTATTCATACTTATTTTGTATTTTAGTAATAATTATAGGGAAAATATTACATCAGCAATTATTTTATTACCCTTTAAARTGATTTCTGGAGATTATCCAAGGTGCTTCATGACCCATAATTGGGTCCCAAGCCGAACTTTGGGAACCAAAGTGCAGTGGTTCCCAAACTTTTCAGCTTTTGACCCACAAAATAACAGTAGCAGAGACCTGTGCCACCAGCTACTTTTGGTCTTATCTGTAGGGCTGTGTATTGGCAAGAATTTGGCGATACGATACATATCATGACAGAAGGGTCATACGATATATCCCGATATATTTCGATACTGTAAACAAGGTGATATATTGCGATATTTTTGGTCCAAAAATTCTATTAAACAAAAACCTCTTAATGGGAAAAAAACAAAACAAAACGAAAAAGCAAAATTCATTGTCTCAGAAAATTCTAATATTACATAGACATACTTTTGATACATTTAGCTGTGTTCTGCTTTGTATGTATTTTATTTTATTTGTTTCATATTTCATCCATGTTTTCAATTATTAGACTAAATTTGCCAATAAATAGTTTGAAAAAATATATTTTTGCAGCCGGACATTGAGAGCAACAGACAGTTTTATGTCACTGGGGGAGTGCCGAGCTCGCTCGAGGTGATAGACGCATGCGCTATATGCGTAACGTGAAGGCTGACTACAGTTGGAAAAAAGAAGTGCACAAGTCACTTAATTTGTCTTAAAATACAGACATTCTGACAAATAAGTAACTGTTTGTAACCTTACCTCAGCTTAGAAGGCAGAGGGTGTCGGTCTTTTCTGCTCAGATTCAGCTATCGGAGCATGAAGCTAATGTTTACTCACAATGCTAATGCTCTCTTACTCTCTGGTGCTCAAGAGGTAGAGGAGCCAAATGGCTGGCTCACTGCTGCCAACTAGTGGTCAGAGGCTGAACAACATAAAAATGAACGGCTGGCAGGAAAGTTGACATTTTAAACCTTAATAAAAAAAATCGATACAGGGCTTTAGAATATCGATACAGTATCGGTAAATGAAATATCGCGATATTTCAGTGTATCAATATTTTCTTACACCCCTACTTATCTGTGTCGTCTTCTGAAGTGAAATTTTTAGTTTATATCTATCTGGAAGTACTCTAATGTATATATATATTGTGTTACTTGCAGGGATTTAGTGCAGTTTTGGATATTTTAGGCCTGAAGAGCTGTTATCGCTATGAAAACTGCTTTTATTGTTTTCTTTTTCCACTTATCTGGTGATGTGAGCACCGACTGCCATCAAGCGCTCAGCCAGTGTTTGTGTGACGCGTGGTGTGAATGGGGTACACCTGTCCAACAGTACAGGTGTCTGCACAGCTCATGTTTGAAGCTGCAGCTGACACTTTGACACACATTTTAGTTTGCGAACAGTGTCGAGTTCCAAATGCATAGGTTATCGTACAGTGGCAAACTCTCAAGAGATTACAGCTCTATTGTTCCAGCATGACTGAAACTATGGCCGCCCTCTGTAACTATTTAAAGACGGCGTTTGTGTTGTGATTTCTTTTTAACGTGACCCCGTGAGTCGCCTGGGGAGACTGACGACACCTGTGAACGATTCAAGACTTCTCTCTCTCAAGAATGCAGTTTGTAATTTGGAGCAGTGTGGTTGAGATACTGGTTTAACGCTTGTTTTCTTTGGTGCAACTGAAATGCTTTTAGAAAAGTCAAATTAGGACATCTTGTACAAGTTTTAGATTGATTTAGTGCACGTGCTAAAATTCATTACCAGGTAGGAAAATTAGAGTGTAGTAGCAGCGACAAGCAGCTCAGGATGTAGTTATTTTTTAATGTGAAAATGCTTTTTTTTTTTAAATTTTTTTTAGTAAAAGATGAGCAATAAATCAATTAGTAAAGAAAACATTGGATAGAGGAGTTGGGAAGTGATTATTATGGTTTTAATGGTCTCCAAACAATATTATCTCAAATGTTTGTTGGACCTTTCCTGTCCCTCTCCACATTTTTTCTTTTATCTTTTAAATTGCATCATAAAACCTTTCACCGTTAACAGATTCGAGCACGCGCTGCTTCACGAGCTTTAAACATGCTTGTTGTGTTGTCTTCATTTTAGGGCTGCAACTAACGATTATTTTAATCGATTAATCTGTTGATTATTTTTTCGATTAATCGGCCAAATCATTAAAATGCCAAATTACATGAATATGAGTAGATATAAATTAAGT